>NW_027256890.1:24632273-24744773 GCF_029215685.1 Pituophis catenifer annectens
AAAGAGAGCCAAAAACGGGGTGATCCTCTCATTAAGAAACGGCTTGCCATTTAACTCCTGGCTTCCCTTCTTTGTCAATTACTCATCCTTAAAGCCACATTTGTAAAAAAATAAAAAATAAAGTGCTCGCCGGAAGCTCATTAGGAACCCGGGGAAGGTGTCAAATGGAGCCTGCTGACTGCTTAGAGCCGGAGAGAGAGGTTGTGTGTTAGCCGTTTCCCACGGGGGAGGAGAAAAAGTTTGTGCCAGCATTAGTGAGTCCCACTGGGACTTTCTCCTGTTTGGAGAACAAGCTCCTGTGTAAATAAACTGGTGCAGAAACGGAATATCAGGGATTTGTGTGTGCGGAAAGCCAGAGGAGGCCGCTGCCTGTTTTCTTCCAACTCCTTTTGGCGATGGTTATAATAAACACGCCAAGGAGGTAGAGATGACAGGCGCCATCTTTGCAGCTTAACAGGTGGGCCAACTCCAGCCCTAAGGGGAAAGTGTTTCTTAATGTTCTCTAGGGACCTACTACTCCTAGTAGACAGTATCCTTCCCCTGGAGTGGGATGGGAATAGAGATTTTGCAGTATCTTTCCCCCAGGAGTGGGGTGAGAATGGGGATTTTGCAGAGATTTTACAGTATCCTTCCCCTGCCACGCCCACCAAGCCACGCCCACCAAGCCATGCCATGCCACGCCCACCAAAGCCACACCCACAGAACCGGTAGTAAAAAATTTTGAAACCTACCACTGCTTTACAAGGCTCAGAAACGAAAGCACAGCAAGCACACTTGGCCAATTTTAACGCAAGATCTGGGAAGCTTTGTTGTTGTTTTTTAAATAAATCCACACCTTTGCTTCTCTGCATTGCTTGCTGCATAGAGAACGGTTTAAAAAAAAAAAACCCATCTATTTTATTCATGAAATATGGGTTCTCTGCGGCCCAAAAGATTCCTCGCTGCTTTCTAAAATCAGGCCTTGCAGTGCCAAGAGGGACAGTTTTCTGCGACCCGAATCTCCTCGCTTTTTTTTTTTTTTTTTTTTTGGTGACAGTAACAGTGTTGGAAAGGACCTTGGAGGCCATCTAGTCTAACCCTCTGCTCACGCAGGAGACCTGCACTAGGGATTCGAACCACCAAAGGGCCGACCTTTCTGATCGGCAAGCTCAGTGTCTTAGCCACCGAGCCACCTAGTATAAAATAGACGCTGGCTTCTCCAAAAAAACAAGGCATTTTTTTTTTTTTTTTTTTGCAGTCGGTCTGGGATTCTCTGCTTTCTGGAGGGCACCTTCCAAAACACGCAGGGCAACGAGCCAAGGAATTGAGAAATCACACACACACCTATACATCCATCCCCAACGCACCCTGGCAGGCAGGTTCTCTGTTTATGGGCACCGCCGCGTGCCAGCAGCGCAGCCGGTTCAAAGGCAAGAGGTGTTTTCGCCCTGCTCTGCAATTCGCCAGCGCAGAATTTCTGATTCCGTCTCATTAGCCAGCCAGGTTAGTTGGAAGGTGACTTTTGATTCCCTCGTCCCTAATGGAACATCTGCCTTTCTTCTTCTCCTCCGTTGCTGGCAGAGAAACCCTCTTATCTAAACGTGCAAACCAGCCTCTCTTGTCTCACTACGCGCGCAGCTTTGCTTGCTCGCCCAGTGCCAAGTGTTAAATATTCTTGGCACAGTGACATCTGTCATTCTGGCAACCCTGGATACTCAGACTCATTACCCCCAACTCCCCCGCTCTCCTAGATTTGCCTTTCGGCTCTATTATCCTGGGTGCACACAGACTGGTGGTGGAGGAAGAGGGCAGCATTTCAAAACATCATCTTGGGATTCAGGAGTCACCATGGCGAGGCCGGAGAATGGCTCATTCATCCAGTTTAAGGAAAAGCGAATTGCTTAAAAGACGTCAAAACCCCATGTGCACATCGGAGGGGTGTTACATGCAATTCGCCTCCACCTATTGCTCCATCTTTGCACCTTCCCAAGGTTAAGAATTGAGCGCCAAAGAATGGAGGCCTTTGAACTCTGGTGCTGGAGAAGACTCCCGCAAGTCCCTTGGACTGCAAGGCCATCCAATCGGTCGGTCCTAGAGGAGATCAACCCTGACTGCTCTTTAGAAGGCCAGAATCCTGAAGAGGAAACTCAAATCCTTTGGCCACCTAAGGAGAAGGAAGGACTCCCTGGAGAAGAGCCGAATGCTGGGAACGATGGAGGGCAAAAGAAGAAGAAGGGGACGGCAGAGAAGGAGGTGGCTGGATGGAGTCACAGAAGCAGTCGGCGTGAGCTTAAATGGGGATAGTAGAGGACAGGAAGGCCTGGAGGAATGTTGTCCATGGGGTCACGATGGGTTGGACACGACTTCACAACTAACAACAGGTAAAGAAGGTGTGGATGCCCAGGGGCTTATGTGTGATGCCATGCATGCCATTACATCATTGTGATGTCATGATAAACATGACATCATTGTGGCTTTCCAGCAGGTGCTTGTGAGTTCTGTATACAGGTAATGAATGTATCCTTACTTTCAATCTGTTGCTTCTTGTCCTGCCTTCAGGTGCTTTGGAGAATATCTTGCCTGTCACAGAGAAAAAGGCACCTGAAGGCAGGAAAAGAAGCAACGGGTGGAAACTAATCAAGGAGAAAAGCAACCTAGAACTAAGGAGGAATTTCCTGACAGTGAGAACAATTAGTCAGCGGAACAGCTTGCCACCAGAAGTTGTGAATGCTCTAACACCGGAAGTTTTTAAAGAAGAGTTTGGACAACCCTTTGTCTGAAATGGTATAGGATCTCCTGTCCGAGCAGGAGGTTGGACTAGAAGACCTCCAGGGTCCCTTCCGGCTCTATTCTATTCTAAACTCCAGCACATTTTTCCTTCCATCCATCATGTACGTTGTCTTCCCAGCAAGCTTTACTCTGAGGCAATTGAAGCTGAGTTGGTTCCTAACTCAAAGCAATGTAAACACATTTCAGGAAAAATGTCCCTCCGGGCTCTTTATTTATCAGTATCGCCTATATTGTCTAACCACAGTTTAATATAATCTTCGTGTTACCATCTTTTCATTAACTCCAGCATTCACTTCTAACCTCCTGCACGAATAAGGTGCAAATGTGGATGGAGTCTGAAAAATCAGATCGAATCTCCAGATTAGAATATTTGCGCATCCCTCCAGAAAAAAATGCCTTATTTACAGCTTTGTTTTTCCTCTTTCACTCATCCTCCCCCAATAAGCGGTTGACGGATGGCTAAATCAGCCTGTTTGCAAACCACACATCACAGTTTGTTCATCTGGAGATTCCATGGAGCATTATTTTTTTAAAAAAAAAAAAAGACCCACATTTTTATTTTTTTTTAAAAAAAGGAGCAGACATTTCATTAACCTGTTTTGAAAAAAAATGGAAAAAACTGCATCATCTGGCTTGGAGACCAGCCTAGGCTGGTAGATAAATTCCAGCTGACTAGGTGAAGTGGCTGTGATAAAACGAGCCTGCACAGGGAAATTGCAAAGGGCCCATCCTTCAGCCGTCCCTCGAGCTAAAGGGAGAATCTACAACGTTTGCATGATCAGATGAGATGTTCCCATATTTCTTTTTTTAAAAGTGCCCCCCCCCGCCAGTGAGCGGGCGTTCATTGAGTAGCATTCATGTGTACCTAATTATACGACATTATCGTTTCATTCATCAGCTTCAGGGGAGCTAATCTCGCTCCTCCTCCTCCTCCTCCTTGTCCCCCCCAACAACTCTGTTTTACAGGAATGTTCCGGCTAAAAGGAGATTAACCTTGGTGGAATCCGAGAATCCTCTCTTAAAGAACCGCGTGTAAATATTGCTAAGGTCAATCTTGACTTGTGAAATTATAGCTCATTGCAGCACTCAGAATTCTCATTCGCCTTGTTCACATTCTTCTTTCGCTTTGGACCTGAATGGGCTGTGAATGGCTTTTGGTTTGGACTGGACTTTGTCGAGCACTGATAATGTTACCTAGTTTGGATAACGGGACGGCTGCAGGAAACCAACTATGCTCAGCACCAAGGACCACACAGTCCTCCTCCTCCTATTCCTCATCTTCCTCCTCCTCCTCCTCCTCCTCCTCTCCCCATTCCTTTCTAACACTGATGATGTTACCTAATTTGGTAATGAAATGTCTTCAAAAAAACAACCAAGCTGTTAGGAAATGGCTATTGTCCAACTAATATATAAACTATCCATACTGTCCAGGCAATATATAAACTATCAATACATGTTTGTCAAAAGGTATTATATTGCTTTAAGACTGTATTGCATCATCCTGTATCCTGATTGGCTGAGCTCTGTAGCCAATGAACTTAAGGGGAAGAGTGAATCATGGCTTGTGGACACTACACCATTATTGTTTATTTGCTGTTACTCTCTACCTGTTCTCTCTGTATGATCACTGTTTGATCAATGCTACTTGTTGCTTTCGACTATTTATTGAATGTTTTAATACTGAACTTGTTCCTGTTCGAAACTCAAGAAGAACTGTTTTATAGTGTAATGACAGCAACTGGTAAGAAGACTTTGTACTTGGAATATCCCTGAATTGATATTTTAACTATTGCCTTATTTGTGTTGTTATTGGACTTTACTTTTTTCTAAAAAATAAAAGACTACTACAACTCAGTGTGTCAGTATATTAACTATGGTTATTCACTCTCAGCTGCTTTCATGTGCATACTCAAGGGGTACTCTGCTCAATAACCCATAACATTGGTTATGAGCCAAGAATATCCTTAACATAAGCTCAGCACCAAGGCCCCCACAGTCCTCCTCCTCTTCCTCCTCCTCCTCTCCACAATCCCCATTCCCTTCTAGCACTGATGATGTTACCTCATTTGGATCATGAAACATTTGCAAGAAAACAAGGACACCCAGAAAGCACCAAGCCCCCCTCATTTCAAGCCCTGCTGAGCTCCAAATATTCTCCTTTATTGATACCAAACTGTTTGGATGGTCTGAATCTCAGCCTTTGCCAGGAACTCCTAGCTAGCACTTTGGCAGCCTACATTTATAAACACGATTGGTGAAGAGCAGGGCTGAGATGTCAACTCAGTGCTCCCTTAAACAGCAGGAAGCAGAGTCTTGGTCCCGGCAAAACCTCTTTTATTTACACGACTTACTGTTCATTCACAGCCAGCAAGGCCTGTCCAAACAGTTTTTCAAAGGAATAGTTATCAACACAGACCTTATCTCGCTTGGCAAGCTGCCACGTAACCTGTTTCCAAATGAGGCAAAAGGCAAAACTTGGCACAGAGTTTCTCAGAGTCACGGAACAAATGAATTGTTTCCTGCAAAAGCCCCCTGCCCGTTCGCTCCTCTTTTGTTTCCCATGGGAGGGGCCAATCATCTCCAAGGTGCAGCTTTACTCCCAAGTCGACCCTGCTTTCTGAGTTGTTCTTGTCTTCTGGCAGCTCTGCACATGCGCGCACTGGGAACGGGCTCCAGCTGTTCCTCTGCCTAGCTGCTAACTCTCTCTCTGCCTCCGACGCAGAGCCCTCGTCCGAGCTTTTCCCACCCACCCCCAGGACTGGCCCATGTTCCTCCCCAACTTCCTCACTGACAGCGCCACTGGCCACAGGTGGACCACAACACACAGGTACAAATGCAGAAGGCAGATCCTGGATCCATGTTCCTAATCAACAACCATGTTCCAAGAAGATTTCATGTAGAACATTAATATAATCGAACGAATCAAGAGGTATTTCACGAGAAGAGTCCTCCACTCCTCTACTCGCCACAAAATACCTGATGCTACCAGACTCGAAATTTTGGGTTAGACAACTTAGAACTTCGCTGTCTTCGGTCTGACCTAAGTATAGTACATAAAATCAAATGCTACAATGTCCTACCAGCCAATGAATATTTCAGCTTCAATCAAAACAATACGAGAGCACACAATAGATACAAACTCATGGTAAGCCGATCCAAACTAGACTGCAGAAAATACGACTTCAGCAACAGAGCGGTCAAGGCCTGGAATGCGCTACCTGACTCTGTGGTTTCTTCCCCAAATCCCCAAAACTTTAACCTTAGACTGTCTACCGTAGACCTCACTGCACTCCTAAGCGGTCTGTAAGGAGTGTGCATAAGAGCACCAGCGTGCCTTCTGTCCCTGTCCTAATGTTTTCTTTTATTCGTACCCATTTCATGTATTTATAATTATGTTTACACTTCTATCTGTCATAAAATGCATGCTTGACGAAATAAATAAAATAAAATAAATAAAATAAAAAAATAAAAAGAGCTTTGCTAAACTGTTATCTCCTGCTAGCCTGACTCGGCAAATTCCCAAGTCCTTTCCTTGGATATCCCCAATCAGAAGATGAAATAATTCTACAGTGAATCAAACAGTCCTGAGTTTGGTGGCATTCTGGAGCTGTTTATTTTTTAATCTATTTGATTTATTCATTTGTATCCCACCTTTATTATTTTTATAATTAACTCAAGGCAGCAAACATATCCAACACACTTTCCTCTCCTCCTCTTTTTCCCCCCATAACAACAACCCTGTGAGGTGGGAATTCACCATCACCTGGTGATTGGCCCTCAGTCATTCAGCTGGCTTTCATGCCTAAGGCAGGACTAGAACTCACTGCCTCCTGGTGATTGGTACAAAGTCACCCAGCTGGCTTTCATGCCTAAGGCAAGACTAGAACTCACTGCCTCCTGGTGATTGGTCCAAAATCACCCAGACAGCTTCCATGCCTAAGGCAGGACTAGAACTCACCGTCTTCTTCTTTCCAGCCTGGTGTCTTAACTACTATGTCACACTGATTCCTGTTTCTGCCTGCTTGTTCCACCCTGCCGGTGAGTTTAACGGTGCATCTTATCGCCGTTCAGCTTAAAGTCCCTGCCTTTTCTCCCAAGTTACTCCTGGTGGCAGTTTCCTTTCCTAAGCCAGTCGCTCTGGTTGGCACGGAGGCCTTTTTCTAACTTCTGTCTTATGCCATCTTCAAGAGAGCACCAGATGGGGCCAACTCGGGGGAAATTGCCTCTAATGGCGGATGCTCATGGCAAGCCAGGTTGCCCCCTTTTCTTTTTCCTGGAGCCAGTCCAAGGCTACCCAAGACATAAAAGGATTCATCACTTGCCAGCTGTCGGCAGACAAGCAAAGCAGAGCTCGGTGTTTGACAGGGAAAAATAATTACTTTGCGGTGTGACAGTAGCCACCGTTTGCATTCAAAAAAAAAAAAAAGGGGGGGGAGAAAAATTTGAGCTGTGATTCTCGCTCTCTGGGGAAGGGAGCTGTGTGGTGTGCAGTCTCTCTCTCTCTCCCCCACCCGTAACCCACCCCCTCCCGCCAGCTTCCCCCAAATCTCTCCCAGTGATATCAGTGAGGGATGTAATTCTCTGCTCCATCTGATGCCAGCCATATGGCGTGCAGGTAGATGGGGCAAGTTCAACAAAGGCATTAATTTGAAGTACACCTTCCTCGCTCTTGTTGACAGTTGGCTGCAACATCTACTGATCTGAGCGAAGAGGAATAGAAGCTGAATGAATACAGAATGCTTCCCTACACCTACACCTGCACCCCATCTACCCTCCCTTAGTCCAATTTAGTTCCTCTGCAGAAACCACCAAGCCTCATCACCGCCAATGCTTGACCTATTCATTGGAATCTAGAGGCAGAGGAGAGAAAAAAAAACACCATCCAGATAATTCCTCCAATGTGATCCTGCCAGATGTGGACTACTATTGTGGCCCGTCAGCGACCTGTGAAGCTAGTAGCTGATTCCGACAGCAAGGAGGCTGGTGTGGTGCTGGGCCAGCAGCCTGTGCAGCTGGCACTCGAGTCGGACAGTGAGGAGGCTGGAGAAGATGTGGTGCCAGAGGCAGGGACTCAGCCAGGGCCTTCAGAACCTCCAGAAGCTCCCATAAGTGAATAGGAAGAAGAGGAGGAGCCTCTTCTCGATGCACGGGTGCGCAGAACTGCCAAAAGGCAGGAGTGGCTCCTCAGGAGGAGGTATCCTCGAGAGTAAGGCTTGGGGCTAATTGGCCACTCCCTTAGCCTATTTAAGGAAGGACGACGGCTGAGGCAATTTGCAGGGAACAACTTCGTTCACTCTCCTTCGCGTCTGGATCTTAATTCTTTTATCAGTTTCCTGCAAATTGCTTCTGGGCTTTCTGCCAACCCTAGTAAGATTACAATTATTTATTCTTTGGATTCCTGTAGGCCTGTTAAGAAAGTTAATTAACAGCCTTTGTTTGAAAAAGACTGATTTAATTTAGTAAACTAAGGTTTGTACAGACTTTGTGTGTTTGCCCAGCACCACAAATGTGAGTACGGGCACGCTCGCTTTGCTCACACGCGCCACCTCTGCGCATGTGCCTGGCCTTCCACGCATGTGCCCGGCCTCAAAAACATACCTAAATAGGTCAGTATAGACCCAGGGCAGGTGGGCGGGTAGGCAGGTGGGCTACCAGTTTGCTACCACCTCTTTCTTTCCTATTAATACATTGGCAAGCAACCATCGCATTACGAGAATATCAGCCGCTCCCCAGTTCTTCTCATCTCTGTGTCTCCCCCTCCGTCTTTGCCTTCTTCGATGAAGAGCTGAGCTCAGAATTAAGGTCCATGATATTTCGTGGATGGTTTTTACTTTGACGCTTGGCCGACATTCATCTCGCCACCAGCTGGCCAAGCCAAAGAGCCAGTTGCCTTGGTCATCTGCATTGCCTTCCAGCCCATATGTCTAGGGGTGGGGGGGGGTCTCTGTTCCAAATAGGGCTCTCTCTCCACTAGGGTTAACATCTAGGATGGGTATCCAGACCCCGAGAAAGTAGAGAATGGTTTGCAAAACATCTCTGAAATGTCTAGGCTTCCCTCCATAATCAGGAAAACAGTAAGTCGCTTTCTTTGTGGATAATTTTTTTTTTCTTTAACCAAGACGATTAAGGAGAACCCTTCCCTAACAATCTTAGAGATAAACCTGATGCAAAAGAAGTATCCAGCTGCCCAGATTCCTATAACCTAATCCTTTTTTTTTCCCCTCCTCTTTTAATAAATCTGATTCTAAAGGACTTTCTGAAAATCTCGTTGCCCAGAGCTTGACGGTTTTGTCTTTTGAGTCTTGGGTTCCCATATTGTGTGGGAAAATCCTACCACAATATAATACCCGTAGTGGTGGGATTCAAATAATTTAACAACCGGTTCTCTGCCCTAATGACCGGCTGGGTGGACGTGGCCAGGGTGGGCATGGCCAGGGGGTGTGACAGGCAACACTCGGCTTCCTGCACCCCCCTGGGAGCAAAAATGGGCTGGGGGGGGCGGGTGCCGCTCCCCTGCACCCCGTTTTGGGCCTAGTAGGCCTCCTTGCAGCCTCCTGGGAGCAAAAACAGGACGCGTGGAGACTTCTGGAAGGGGCGGAGCCAGCCAGCAATTTAACAACCGGTTTGGCAGAAGTGGTGCGAACCGGTTGAATCCCATCACTGTATAATACCAAATATAGCTTCAGTCGAAAATCTAGGAAACATATAGGTGAAATATCTGATCTCTAGCCCATGGATGCAATCCTCCAGCCCCTCACCCCGCCACTGCAGAATGTGTGGGGTTCAGGTGAGCCCTTCACCCGATATTCTTCTTGATTCTTGCAATTCCCCTGTATGTAGCAGAAAGCGGCTACGGCCACCGGATATATTTAATTTGATTATGATTGATTATATCATGATTATTGATTATGGTTATGAACCTACTTTCAACATTCACTGTTCTGCCCCACTTCCTTCCTTCCTTCCTTCCTTCCTTCCTTCCTTCCTTCCTTCCCCATCACTGGAGATCTTCAAAAAGAGATTGAATGACGATTTTGTCCAAAACGATATAGTGTTTTCCTGCTTGAGCAGAGGGTTGGACTAGAAGACCTCCAAGGTCCCTTCCAACTTTGTTATTATGTATTCGGTCCCAGCCACATTATCCTCTGTGGGAGAGAAGGGCAGTTGATTTCTGCCAAGGACTGAAATTGGTTTCTTTTTTTTTTCTTTTCTTTTATTCCAAGATCTCTTCTTAACTATTTCTTGTCTGACATCTTCTTTCCCCCCCCTCACCACCTTTTTTTTTTTTTTTTTTAAACAGATAAAGTTGTTTTGTTTTTGGCAAAGCAAGAAGCAGAAATAAACAGGGACGGAGGGGAGGAGGGACACAGAAAAATGAATCGGGCTTTTCATAATTTTGAAAAGAGAAGCAACTGCTTGGAAAAAAAGAAAGCAGGCAATTATCTCTCCACATTAGCAGCGGCACCAGCTCGCGCCAATTTGCCACCAGGCTGAAAAAATATATATATATATATTTTATTTTTTTTTTGAATTGGCTGCTCAAAAACCCAACAAAAAAAAAAAATCCATGCAAAACGTTGCCACCGGAAAATAAATAAAATAAAACAAAACACACTAAGAACCTTGTTTTTCATGACAGCCCGTTTGCCGCTCGGCTTTTGTGGTGGCGATGAAAAAAGAAGCGTAGTAGTAACCTCTTATTAAGTGACTCGGAATCCGGGAGCTAATTCTTCTTATTGGGTCATTTATTGTTCTTCAATTTCTCTCCTCTTCCACCACCGCACCGCCACCCCCAGCGAAATCCCGAAAGTATTACGTGGTTGCTGGAGCAAGCACATCCTGTTGCAGATTCCAGAAGTTTAGCAATCATGTGTTCGACGCTTGCAGCAAAAACAGAATTGGAGTAACTTAAGACTTAACTAATTTATTACAGTATCAGGTTTGCGGACAACAGGAAAAAAACCCCCGAAGCTGTGATTTGAAGGGCTGCCATTATTTTACAAGGTGTCGGGCCGGCATAAATGTGGTCCTGTCAAGACAGGGACCCATAATTGAGTCAAAGGTGTCTCATGATTAGGAATTATTTCCTGGCTAAGACATAGCTTTTTTTCAGATAGTTTGATGGTGACTTGAATGATGCTTTAAGGCCAGGTTGGAGAAGCGCAACCAAGGGGCTTCAACGAGATGGCCTGCAGGGATCCAAGTCTCGTGGCCCCCCGGCCTTGCCCTCTTCATTCTCCCTCTTGGGGGGGGGGGGCAGCTCAAAGTAGAATTAAATACAAAGTAGAACGAGCCACGGTGGCGCAGTGGTCAGAGTGTAGTACTGCAGGCTACTTCTGCCGGCTGCCTGCAATTTGGCAGTTTGAATCTCACCAGGCTCAAGGTTGACTCAGCCTTCTGTCCTTCCAAGGTGGGTAAAATGAGGACTCAAATTGTTGGGGGTAATATGCTGATTCTGTAAACTGCTTAGAGTAAAAGCACTGTAAAGCGGTATATAAGTCTAAGTGCTATTGCTATTGCTATTGCCTTTCTTTCTTTCTTTCTTTCTTTCTTTCTTTCTTTCTTTCTTTCTTTCTTTCCTTCCTTCCTTCCTTCCTTCCTTCCTTCCTTCCTTCCTTCCTTCTGGTTAGAATGTAGTAGTGCAGGCTAACTCTGCCCGCTGCCAGCAGTTCGATCCTGACCAGCTCAAAGTTGACTCAGCCTTCCAACGTTCTGAGGTGGGTAAAATGAGGACTCAAATTGTTGGGGGCAATATGCTGATTCAGTTAGAGAGGGCTGTAAAAGCACTGTAAAGAGGTATATAAGTCTAAGTGCTATTGCTATTGCCTTTCTTTCTTTCTTTCTTTCTTTCTTTCTTTCTTTCTTTCTTTCCTTCCTTCCTTCCTTCCTTCCTTCCTTCCTTCCTTCCTTCCTTCCTTCCTTCTTTCCTTCCTTTCTTCCTTCTGGTTAGAATGTAGTATTGCAGGCTAACTCTACCCACTGCCAGCAGTTCGATCCTGACCAGCTCAAAGTTGACTCAGCCTTCCATCCTTCCGAGGTGGGTAAAATGAGGACTCAAATTGTTGGGGGCAATATGCTGATTCAGTTAGAGAGGGCTGTAAAAGCACTGTAAAGAGGTATATAAGTCTAAGTGCTATTGCTATTGCTATTGCTATTGCTATTGCTATTGCTATTGCTATTGCTATTGCTATTGCTAAATGGTACTTCTTCTACTCATCACACCCAAAAGCAAAAACCCCATTCTCCAAAGCACCCGAAGGCAGGACAAGAAGCAACGGATGGAAACTAATCAAAGGGAAAAGCAACCTAGAACTAGGGAGAAACTTCCTGACAGTGAGAACAATTAACTAGAGCAGGAGTCAGCAACTCGTGGCTCTGGAGCCGCATGTGGCTCTTTCATCCCTTTGCTGTGGCTCCCTGTTGCTGGTCGGCTCCACAATTGATAGGGCTTTCAGTTGAGACAGGTAGAGGAAAAAGGATGCCGTGCTAGGAGGAGACTCTATGGTGAGGGAACCGGACTTCTGGTCGGCTCCAGAATTGAATGGGGGCTTCTGGTTAGGACCTTTGTGGCTCTTTGAGTGATTAAGGTTGCCGACCTCTGAACTTGAGGAATGACTTGCCACCAGAAGTTGTGGGAGCTCCATCGCTGGAGGTTTTTAAGAAGAGACTGGACAGCTTCTTGTCTGGAATAGTATAGAGGTTGGACTAGAAGACCTCCAAAGTCCCTACCAAATCTGTCCTTCCTTCCTTCCTTCCTTCCTTCCTTCCTTCCTTCCTTCCTTCCTTCCTTCCTTCCTTTTCCTTCCTTCCTTCCTTCCTTCCTTCCTACCTTCCTTCCTTTTCCTTCCTTCCTTTTCCTTCCTCCCTTCCTTCCTTCCAAAAAAAGAAGGTTTTTAAGGAGAGACTGGACAGCTACGTGTCTGAAATAGTATAGAGGTTGGACTACAAGACCTCCAAAGTCCCTATCAATTCTGTTCTTCCTTCCTTCCTTCCTTCCTTCCTTCCTTCCTTCCTTCCTTCCTTCCTTCCTTCCTTCCAAAAAAAGAAGCTTTTTAAGAAGAGACTGGACAGCTACTTGTCTGAAATAGTATAGGGTCTCCCACTTGAGCAGGGGGCTGGACTAGAAGACCTCCAAGGTCCCGTCCAACTCTATTGTTCTGTAAAATGCACGGTGGTAAAATGCATTTTTCCAAGTGTGGAAAAATGGTCCTAAGTCACTTTTTTTCAGTGACGTTATAACTTTGAACACTCACTCAATGAACTGTTGTAAGCGGAGGACTACCTGTATGGCTCTCTAGCACTGGGCAGGAGATGGATTGGATGATCTTCAAGACCCCTTCCAGCTGCTTGGACTACAGCTCTCAATAGATCTGTCGAGTGGCCGAACTTGGGCCGGTGGTTTAAAACAGGGGTCTCCAATCAGAATCAACTTCCAGAATTCTGGGAGTTGAACTTCACAAGTCTTAAAGTTGTCAAGGTTGAAGACCCCTGGTTTAAAACATCTGTCGAGCAGCTGGTTGAGAAAAACAGCCTTCCCTAAATTCTAGCCTTTGATAGCCTCCAAGCATTAAACAGACACATTCAATAGGCTTTTATTTTATTTTTGGTTTTTAAGATTTCCTGCCATTCAGTAAATGGATTGAAGTTGGGCTTTTTCCTTTTTTTTTTTTTTTTAATTACTCAAGCAGCCAAGCTTTGATCTTAGCTGAAATGTTGCAAAATGTTCTTACCTGGAAAACGCCTCGTCTGTCTAAAAACCAGGGGTGAAATCCAGCAGGTTCTGACAGGTTCTGGAGAACCGGTAGCGGAAATTTTGAGTAGTTCGGAGAACTGGCAAATACCACCTCTGGCTGGTCCCAGAGTAGGATGGGAATGGAGATTTTGCAATATCCTTCCCCCTGGAGTGGAGAGGGAATGGGGATTTTGCAGTATCCTTTCCCTGGAGTGGGGAGGGAATGGAGATTTTGCAGTATCCTTCCACCAGGAGTGGGGAGGGAATGGGGATTTTGCAGTATCCTTCCCCTGGAGTGGTGAGGGAATGGAGATTTTGCAGTATCCTTCCCCTGCCACGCCCACCAAGCCACGCCCACAGAACCAGTAGTAAAAAAAATTTGAATTCCACCACTGCTAAAAACTGCATCATTTTCCCCCCACCCTTCCACTTCTGGCTAAACACGCACTCTTTAGAAGGGAGACCCCCCATGAAATTGCAAAAGCTAAATGCTTCCAGCTCATATGTATGCAGGAAACAAAGGCTGTGATGATGTTAAATTACATTTTTTTTGAAAAAAAGAATGCATACCTGACCCTCACTCTGCTAGATATTTTTATTAAACCTTTCTTGGTTCATGAAAAAGACTTGTGGTTTGACTTCCCAGAGGTAAAATGTCCAACAAGGTTGCAGGAATGGGGAAAGCAATGGATAATGATGGCTCAAAGCAGGGGAACCTGTATTTTATTGAAAAGCGGCATTTTATGAGCAAAAAAACAAAACAAAACAGGGAACAAAGCAGGAAACTTTTCTAGCGTGGATAAAAGGGGGATCATGACAGGATCTAAAAGCAATTAAATCAAAGCAAAATAACACAATAATTTTCTTTCAATGACTCGAGTAAGTTAGCAAAGGCTGGGGTTTTCTTTCCTTTTTTTTTAAATTTTAACTAAAGAAGGCTTTTATCAACAAAAGTCATTGTTGTGACAACTTAAGTCTTCATTGGTCTCCTTTACAGACAGTCCTCGAGTTACGACTGCAATGGAGCCCAAAATTTATGCTGCCGAGTGAAAAAAATTGTTAAATGAGTTTTTCCCCATATTACGACTTTTCTTGCCCCAAGTTGTTAAGCGAATCACTGCCGTTGTGAAGTTAGCCACACCGTCATTAAGTGAATCTGGTTTCCCCATGGGCTTTGCTTGTCAGAAGGTCGCAAAAGGGGATCACGGACAATGCAACCGTCATAAATATGAGTCCGTGGCCAAGAATCCAAATGTAAATCACATGATCCTGCGGATGTTGCAACGGTCATAAGTGTGAAAAATGGTCTTAAGTCACCGTTGTAACTTCGAGCAGTCACTAAACTGTGAAAATATCTACAGACCCCTCGCATCCTGGACATCAACTGTTTCAACTCCTACCCTCCAAATGACACTATAGAGCACTGCACACCAGAATAACTAGACACAAGAACAGTTTTTTCCTGAACGCCATCACTCTGCTAAACAAATAATTCCCTCAACACTGTCAAACTATTCACTAAGTCTGCACTACTATTAATCTTCTCATCGTTCCTCTCACCCATCTCCTCCCACTTATGACTGCATGACTGTAACCTTATTGCTGGTATCCTTACGATTTATATTGACTGTTTCCTAATATGATTCGGTTGCTTATTTGTTCCCTATGACTATCATTAAGTGTTGTACCTTATGATTCTTGACAAACGTATCTTTTCTTTTATGTACACTGAGAGCGTATGCACCAAAGACAAATTCCTTTTGTGTCCAATCACACTTGGCCAATATAGATTCTATCTATCTATCTATCTATCTATCTATCTATCTATCTATCTATCTATCTATCATCTACCTACCTACCTACCTACCTACCCACCCACCCACCTACCTACCTACCTACCTACCTACCTACCTACCTATCTATCTATCTATCTATCTATCTACCTACCTACCTACCTATCTATTTTTCTTTTTCTTTCTTTCTCTCCCTCATCCATCCATCCACCCATCCATCTATCCATCCATCTATCTACCTACCTACCTACCTACCTACCTACCTATCCATCATCTATCTATCATCTATCAATCTCTATCTATCTATCTATCTATCTATCTATCTATCTATCTATCTATCTATCTATCAGAGAGAAGCATTGTCAAAGTTGCAAAAACGGGGAAAATCGCTTTTAAAAATCGTGGAATTCCCCAAAATGAGCCAAAGTATCCCAATGAGATTAGGCACTCGGGACTGATTGTTTGGGAAATGGGAAAACCACAGGAAACGAGTCCCTGGTTAAAATGATGTAGAAAACGCTACCTGGGTGCAGGAAGTATTGACAGAAATATCTTATTGTCTGGATAATTTGTTTTACTCTCTCACACTGCGAAGCTATTTTTCGTATCTCCAGGAACAGAAGTACGAGTTGTGCCTGGAAATCAGGAGAGAAATTCACAGTTTTAATAGAATTGAGATTAGCCATCAGTGCCCCTTTGCACTTTTAAAAATAAAAAAATCCTGAAAGGTAACCCGCAAAAGAGGCTGTTGCAACAGAAATTCGGTTCCTGCAACTGTAATATTAAAAAAAAATAAAAATAAAATGGAGAGTTAGAGAAGAGCTTGTTATTTTGGGTGATTTAACTTCGTTGCTTCGTTTTTTCCAACTCAAGCCATCAAATATTTGTTGCTTGCTGTGACAATTTGCTGTAGCGTCTCACTTCATTTCAAACGGGCCGTCAGTTTTTTTTTTTTAAATCGGTGTTAATTGATTTTGCTGTAACGTTACTAGTGTTTCACCCAGTGAGGGTTTTTTTCCCCCCTATTTCTCTCTTTTCCTCTTTTCTTTTTATCCTTTTAAGAATAGAATAGAATAGAATAGAATAGAATAGAATAGAATAGAATAGAATAGAATAGAATAGAATAGAATAGAGAGTTGGAAAGGACAGTATATAGAATATAGAATAGAATAGAATATAGACTATGAATAGAGTAGAATAGAGAAGAGTAGGAAGGAGTAGAATAGAATAGAATATAGAATATGAATAAAGTAGGATAGGATAGAACAGAACAAAACAGAACAGAATAGACTAGAATAGACTATAGAGTTGGAAAGGACAATATATAGAATATAGAATAGAATAGAATAAAGAATATAGAATATAAAAAATAGAAAATAGAAAATGAATTGAATAGAATAGAATATGAATAGAGTAGAGTAGAGTAGAGTAGAGTAGAGTAGAGTAGAGCAGAGCAGAGCAGAGTAGAGTAGAGTAGAGTAGAATAGACTATAGAGTTGGAAAGGACAATATATAGAATATAGAATAGAATAGAAAATAGAAAATAGAATATGAGTAGAATGGAATAGAATATAGACTATGAATAGAGTAGAGTAGAGAAGAGTAGGATAGAGTAGAATAGAATAGAATATAGAATATGAATAAAGTAGGATAGGATAGAATAGAACAGAACAGAACAGAATAGAATAGACTAGAATAGACTATAGAGTTGGAAAGGACAATATATAGAATATAGAATAGAATAGAATATAGAATATAGAATATAGAATATAAAAAATAGAAAATAGAAAATGAATTGAATAGAATAGAATATGAATAGAGTAGAGTAGAGTAAAGTAGAGTAGAGTAGAATAGAATAGAATATAGAGTTGCAAGGGACCTTGGAGGTCTTACAGTCGAACCCCCTGCTCTAACAGGAGGCCCGATAGCATTTGAGACAAATGGTTGTCCAATCTCTTCTTAAAAACCTCTAGTGTTGGAGCACCCACAACTTCTGGTGGCAAGCTGTTCCACTGGTTAATTGCTTCTCTCCTTGATTCATTTCCATCCATTTCTTCTTCCTCCTGCCTTCTGGTGTTTTGGAGAATAGGTTGACACCCCTCCCCCCCCTCTCTTCTTTTCTTCCTTTTTCTTTTTGATGTCGCTTAATCCTTGTGCCCCGTTTGAAAGGGAAAAGAATAGACGTTGAAATGGATGAATAAATATTACAAAAGCCTCCGAGAGGGATTTAAGAATAGTTGTGCTCTTAAAAACAAGATTTGAGTACACTCGAATATCAACCTCGCTTTTAGGTCAGATCCTAGCTGAACCTATCTTAAATGAGAGAAATAAAAAAGGCAGCGAGCCACTTATAGCAACAATAAGTTGAGGCAGTCCTCAACTTATAACCGTATTTTCACACTTATGACCATTGCAGTCACGCGATCCTACTTTTGCAACCTTCTGACAAGCAAAGTCAACGGGGAAAGCCAGATTCACTTCACAGGTACTAACTTGACAACTGCAATGATTTCCCTTAAGAATCGTTGGTGAGAAAAGTCGTCAAATTCACTCAACCACTGTCTCGCTTAACGACAGAATTTTTGGGCTCAATTGTGGCTGTAAGTCGAGGACTACCTGGCTGTTTACCGTGGTTGCAGGCATCCCCGCATCACGTGGTCCTAATTTGTGACATTCCCAGGTAGCTTCCGGCAAGCAAAGTCAACGGGGTGGGGGGGGAAGCTGGATTCACTTAATGACCACCTGATTTATTTAACAACTGCAGGGATTCACTTAAGGCTCCCAGGCCAAAAACAGGTTGTAAAAGCACGCACGACTCACTTAGCAACTGCCTTGCTTAGCAATGGAAATTCCCATCCCCGTGGTGGTCATATATTGAGAATCATCTGTCATAAGCAGGGGTGGGCCGTTGGAGGTTCTCAGGGGTTCGGGAGAACCTCTAGCTAAGATTCTGTGCAGTTCGGAGAAACCCCAAATCTCACTCCTGGCTGGCCCTGCCCACCCCGCCTTTTCCAGGAGTCCCCACGCAGCCCGTTTTGGATGCAGGGCGCACACGGAGGCTCGGGGAGAGCGAAAAACAGGACTACGGTCCTGTTTTCGGCCTCCAGAAGGCCTCCAGAGCCTGGGGACATTCTTTTCGTCCTCCCGGAGGCTCGAGAAAAGCCTCCGGAGCCTGGGGAGGGCAAAAACGCCCCACCACCATGGTGCAGGAGGCCGACCAGGCCACGCCCACCATGGCCACTCCCACCCAGCAACTGGGCAGAGAATCCCTTGCTAAAATTTTTGTCATATTTTGTCATAAGTCAACAAACACATGTTTCTTTAATCCTTAAATGTGGATTAAATGACAGGGAACTGCCTAGTAATAATAAGTAAAGCAAAAAATATTGATTAAATCAAGGACAAAGGGGGAACAAAGAGTGTCACAATTCCTAGTGCGCGGCAACGAGGACTGCAAAAAAGCAAAATGCATTTTGAAACCTGTTGGGTTTAATTCGCCAACTACTACTGTAACTGACCATCGCCTGAACAACTGGAAAGCTGAGGTAACTCTGAAAGCTTCCTGGCTCCATTTTTTGATGTCGTACAATCTCAACCGGAGCTCCTGAAGGACTTTCAGGGAAGGAGGAGGAAGAGATGTTTATTTTGGAAGACAGGCAACTGAGAGAGCTGTCAGCCAGCTGTGCTCCAGCCTCTTGTCTTTTTTTTTTCTTTCCCAGGATATGTCCTTGTCGGTATCAAGTGCACACTCGTTTCCATCACCCCACAACACTGACAGTGGTGCAGCAGCCTCTTCTTTCTTTCTTTCTTTCTTTCTTTCTTTCTTTCTTTCTTTCTTTCTTTCTTTCTTTCTTTCTTTCCTTTCTTCCTTCCTCTCCCTCTCATTTCCTCTCTCCTTCGTTCATTCGTTCCTTCCTTCCCCCTCTCTCCCATTCTCTCTCTCTTTGCTTCCTTTCTTCCTTCCTTCCTTCCCCCACCTCCTTCTTATTCACTCTCCTTCCTTCCTTCCTTCTTTCACCCTCCCTCCCATTATCCCTCTTTCTTTCTTTCTTTCTTTCTTTCTTTCTTTCTTTCTTCCTTCCTTCCTTCCTTTCCTTCCTTCCATCCTCTCCCTCCCATTCCCTCTCTCCTTCCTTCCTTCCCCTCCCTCCCATTCCTCTCTCCTTCATTTGTTCCTTCTTTCCTTCCTTACCCCACTCTCCTTCTTATTCACTTTTTTCTCCTTCCTTCCTTCCTTCCTTCCTTCCTTCCTTCCTTCCTTCCCCCTCCCTCCCATTATCCTTCTTTCTTTCTTTCCTTCCTTCCTCTCCCTCCCATTCCCTCTCTCCCTCCTTCCTTCCTTCCACCTCCCTCCCATTCTGTCTCTCCTTCCTTCCTTCTTTCCTTCCTTACCCCACCCTCCTTCTTATTCACTCTCTCCTTCCTTCCTTCCCCTCCCTCCCATTCCTCTCTCCTTCATTTGTTCCTTCTTTCCTTCCTTACCCCACCCTCCTTCTTATTCACTTTCTCCTTCCTTCCTTCCTTCCTTCCCCCTCCCTCCCATTATCCTTCTTTCTTTCTTTCCTTCCTTCCTCTCCCTCCCATTCCCTCTCCTTCCTTCCTTCCTTCCTTCCTTCCTTACCCCACCCTCCTTCTTATTCACTCTCTCCTTCCTTCCTTCCCC
This sequence comes from Pituophis catenifer annectens, assembly GCF_029215685.1. Classification (NCBI taxonomy): domain Eukaryota; kingdom Metazoa; phylum Chordata; class Lepidosauria; order Squamata; family Colubridae; genus Pituophis; species Pituophis catenifer. The sequence goes on from NW_027256890.1 coordinate 24,652,231, forward strand.
CTCCCTCCCATTATCCTTTGTCCTTTCTTTCTTTCTTTCTTTCTTTCTTTCTTTCTTTCTTTCTTTCTTTCTTTCTTTCTCTCTTTCTTCCTTCCTTCCTTCCTTCCTGCCTGCCTTCCTTCCTTCCTTCCTTCCCCCATCCTCCTTCCCATTCCCTCTCTCCCTTCTTCCCTCCCTTTCCTATCTTCTAGCTCTGGATTCCTCCCCCAGTTGGCCATTTGTGATCCACTGGAAGAAATTCAGAGCAATCAGCATTTGCAGGGGGAGGCCACCTATTTAGTGATGGGGGAGGGGGGGGCGGGTGGCACGCTGCCTCAGTCCTGATCCATAGACAAGCTTTATTTTCAAGCATCGCGGTTTTCCCCCACCCCCCCACCCCCAAATAAAGTGGGATTTCATATTTAAGGCTAATTGCAGGGCCAGGCGTTCCACCCTTGTGTGAAATACGTTTCGGGAGCAAACGGCTGTAGAGACAGGAGTGGCCTCATCGAGACTAAATCCTCTACTTTAGCGCTTGGAAGAGCAATTCCATTTGTCTTGATCTTGGTGCAAATGACCCCAGCTCATTGCTAGTAATATATTTCTTTTTTTTTTTTTAATGAAATGCAAAGAGGGAGGGGGAGGGGGAGGAGGAGGGAGGGGGGATATCAAAAGGGAGACAGATGGAGAGGTTCCCCGGTGATGCTTGCAGACGATCCATTCCTGGGATGGCACCGTCCAGATGACATTAGCAGGGAAGCCCGGGACTATCGGTAGTCCTCGACGACAATCGGTAGTCCTCGATGTACAGCCACATTTCTCAACATTTCTCAACATTCTCAAATCCCAACATTTCTGTGCCTTCAAGTGGGACAGTTGTTAAGTGGATTTTTTTTTCTTTTGCCCCATTATACGACCTTCCTTGCCATCGTTGCTAAGGGAATAACACTGTCGTGGTTAAGTTAGCAAGACCGTGGTTAAGTGAATCCGGCTTCCCCACTGAGTTTGCCTGCCAGAAGGTCGCACAAGGGGAATCGCGTGACCCCCCCACCCCACCCCCAGGGGACGACGCCACCGTCATAAATCCACGCCGGTTGCCAAGGTTCTGAGTTCTGATCACAAGGCTGTGGGGATGCAGCAATGGTCATCGGGGTGAAAAGCGATCATAAGTCACTTTTTTTTTTCCATGTGCCGTTGTAACTTCAAGCGGTTGCTAAATGAACTGTTTGTAAGTTGAGGACTACCTGTATCTGTCTTGTCGGTAGGATAACACTCCAAAAATGGAATAAGATTCAAATTTGGTGTCTAGTGAAAGAAAGACAAGCCTGAAATGAGGTTAGACCACACCCAGGAGTGGGATTCAGCCGGTTCGCACTGATTTGGATGAACCGGATATTAGTTTTAATCCGGTTCGCTAAACCGGTTGTTCCAAGGACTGGATGACCCCGCAAACCCCGCCCAGGAGTCTCCACGCGGCCCATTTTGGATGCCAGGTAAGTGCACGGCACGTGTGGAGGCTCTGGGAGGGCAAAAAACGGGCCTACCGGAAGTCTGGAAACAGGCCTGTTTCCGGCCTCCACAGGGCCTCCAGTGCCCAGGGGAGGCCGTTTTTGCCCTCACGGAGGCTCGAGAAAAGCCTCTGGAGCCTGGGGAGGGCGAAAAATGGGCCTACCGGAAGACCGGGAAGCCCGGAGACGGGCCCCATTTCTGGTTTCTGGAGGGCGTGCGAAGCAAACCGGTTGTTACAACTGGTGAATCCCACCACTGACCACACCGGGGAAGCGTAGAAGAAGGTTCCAGTGTTTCTTCTCAACCTTCTTATTATCCATCAAAGCTAAAAGGCATCCGTGTGGCTATCATTTCTCAAGCTTTTCGGAGTGACAATCCTAAAAGAAACCCCCATTTCGGCCATGTCAAACCGGAACAGCCTGTCTTTCAAAAAACACAGTCCCTTTAGCACAGGGTGTATGAAAGCATGGTGCGTGTTGACTTTCTCTAACATGTTTCACGCATGGACGGCAATGTTTATAGCTTCGTGAGCTTCGGCACTCGGGGGCCCAAATGTCAGAAATGCAATAGACAGTAGTGGGAATAAATGACAGGCAATGGCCATTATCTAAGAAGGCTGAGATAATAGAATACAGAACTGATGGATGTGTTGGGGGTGGGGCAGGGTGGGGGGGCCAATCTGTGTGCAGATTGTTGGGTAGCTTGCGTTAATGCACTTTGACAATGATGAAATGAGCAAGCTAGAGTTGCTTTCCTGTTCGGTAGCAATCCAGTAATCAAGCCATTTAGATTTGATCTGGCTGGGGAAAAGAAAAGAAAAGAAAAGGGGTGGGACCCAAATCCCTATCCCTATCGGTGTTTTTCCTGGGCTTAAGCACTGAAGAATTTGCTCTGTTTTCCGTCTGAGAAAACCACAGTGGGAAAGAGAGAGGGGGGGGGGAGAGGGAGAGGGAGCGGGAGAGGGAGAGAGAGGGAGAGGGGGAGAAACAGAAAGAAAGAGGGAAGGACGGAGGGAGGGAGGGACAGAAAGAGGGAGGGAGAAAGAGGGAGGGAGGCAGAGAGAGAGAGAGAGAGAAAGGGAGAGAGAAAGAGAGGGAGGGAGGGAGAGAAAGAAAGAAAGAGGAGGAAGGCAGAGAGGGAGAGAAAGAGGGAGAGAGAGAGAAAGAGGGAGAGAGAGAGAAAGAGGAAGAGAGAGAGAGACTGAAAGAAAGAAAGAGGGAGAGAGAGAGAGAAGGAGGGGGAGAGAGAAGGAGGGAGAGAGAGAAGGAGAGAGAGAGAGAAAGAGGGAGGGAGAGAAAGAGGGAGAGAGAGAAAGAGGGAGAGAGAACGAGAGAGAGTGAAAGAGGGGGAGAGAGAGAAAGAGAGAGAGAGAGAGGGAGAGAGGGGGAGGGGGAGAGAGAGAAAGAGGGAGAGAAAGAGAAAGAGAGAGAAAGAGGGGAGGGAGAGAGAAAGAGGGAGAGCGAGAGAAAGAGCGAAAGAGGGGAGAGAGAGAGAAAGAGGGAGAGAGAGGGGGAGGGGGAGAGGGAGGGAGGGAGAGAGGGAGGGAAAAGAAAGAGGGGCAGGGAGAGAGAGGGGGGAGGTGGAGAGGGAGAGAGAGAACGAGAGAAAGCTTTTTCAAAAGCCACAAAGCAGACACAACAAATGAGAAGGCGAGAGAGAGAGAGAGAGAGAGAGGAACGGCTGAGAGTGAGCCAGGGAACACGGAGTGATCACGTTGCCCAGTTCCAGACAGCAAAGGGGGGAAAAAAAACCAGGCCAAGGGCGGAAGAAGAGCGGAGGCCGTGCCATGCCTAAACTCCCGCGGAGATAAAAATTATTACCTCATCCTCAAGAGCACTTTGGACGTGGCCAGGAGGAACAAGTGCCTGTCAGCTCCCACCAAGCTCTTTTGGCCAACGGAACTAAGGGTGCCTTGTCATCATCGGTGGCTGTACCACACGGGCATTCCAGCAAATTCTGCCCGGGACTGGAACGGGAACTTGCAACACACATCCACAAATATTACTGGCGCGGCCGTCTCCACCCTAATTAGCGACAAGGCTTAATTGGATGTCGAATCCAGCTTTTGGAAGCGGTCTGACACTGGAAAAACAAAATGTCAAGGCTAAGATTGTCTGTGCATCTGCTGTGCATGACACCTGTCCTTGCTTTGCTGTATAATTTTGTTGATGCAAAATCCCCCGTAAATGAGTTTCTTTCCCCCGCTATAAATATATCGCAGTCCGTGGGAAAGAAATTTTTATAACGGCCACCTCCGAGAAGTGACCTTTAATATCTTAAAACCAGGAATTAGCATGCGTGACAACCCCAAATTATGAGTAGGAAGTCTTCAGGGATGAAGCGGGTTTTTTTTGGGGGGGGGGGGAAAGGAAAAAAAGTTAAACGAAGCCGAATTCTTGACAGGTCGCCGAATATCAAAACGTTTAAGGCGTCGGACACAGGCCATCTTTGAAATTTTTCATTCTGAATTTCGTTCGCAGCTCAGCAGCATCTGGAAAGTTTGACTGTCCCAGGCTGGACTTCTGCTACCCTGAAGCTCCGAGGGATAGCAGTGATGAGGAAGGAAGGAAGGAAGGAAGGAAGGAAGGAAGGAAGGAAGGAAGGAAGGAAGGAAGGAAGGAAGGAAGGGCAGAATAAGAGAATAACAGAGTTGGAAGGGTCCTTGGAGGTCATTTAGTCCAGCCCTCTGCTCAAGCAGGAGACCCTATCCCATTTCAGACAAATGGCTGTCCAGTCTCTTCTTAAAAGCCTCCAGTGATGGAGCATTTACAACTTCTGGAGGCAAGACGTTCCACTGTTTAATTGTTCTCACTCTCAGGAAGTTTCTCCTTAATTCCCGGTTGCTTCTCTCCTTGATTAGTTTCCATCCTTTGCTTCTTGTCCTGCCTTCAGGTGCTTTGGAAAATAAGTGGAAACTGCCCCCCCATCTTATTTGTGGCAGTCCGTCAAATATTGGAACACTGTTACCTGTTCTGTATCACTGCACAAACTTTCTTCCTTAGCTTCTTTTTCCAGGGAGCAAACGAGACGTGAGCTTTTGCAGGAAGCAATTAGTTCATCTGGTCAGTTCAAGCTTTGGAAAGTTCTGTTTGACTCTGTGCCAAGTTTGGCCTTGCCCTGCATGTGGCAATCAGTTCTCTGGCAGAATTCCAAGGGAGATAAGGAGGGTGTTTATAAACATTCCCCTGAAAGACTGTTTGAGAAGCCTTTCGGACTGGGAATGACAATAATTCACAGCCGTATAAATAAAAGAGGTTTGCCAGGACTGAGATTGTGCTGTTTACTTTCTAAGGAAGCCTAGGCCAGAACACACTGGAACCTAAAAAAAAAAATTAACCCAGAGATGAAGTCCACCTATTCCTAGACTCAAACTTGACTTAAAGAGGTGTTCAGTTTACTTTTCCTTTAATTTCCACGCAAGGACGTGAATGGCAGAGACAGAAAAAGATGACACACGGAGATTCGAGAGGTGGGGGCGGTTTGTCACGCCACCTGAGTGATGAGGCAGTCGAACAATTTTGACAATGCTGAGGTTTGGACTTGGGGAAAGTGGACTAAAGTGTGACAAGCAAAGTCCAGGGGGAAAGAAGAAGGTTACGGCAGTCAAGGTGGAAGATTGATGGGCAGAGCAAGAAAGCAGAATTTGGGGCCAAGATGGAAGAGGATTTGTGTGTCTGTGTGTGTCTGCCTGACAAGGCTGAGCGTGGAGAAATGGCGCTGAGAGAGAGAGCATGGAGCTTTTCTACTGCCGCTGCCTTTATTGATCTGCTATTTTTTCATCCCCCCCCCTTTTTTTTTTTCTTTCTTTCAGAGGAGAGCGTCTAACGAAACGGCTGATGTCGGTTTCTAAAAATGGCGAGTTTGTACCAAGAGGATCGCAATCTGAAAAGACAAGGAAAGCTGCAGGAAAAGAGAGAGAGGGAGAGAGAGGGAGGGAGGGGCAATCAAAGAGTGAATTGAAAGAGGATGGGATGGGATGAGATCAGGGGTGCTATTCCCTTCGCTACCGGGTTCGCAAATGTGAGCACACACGGGGGCCTCCCGCCCGTGCGCAGAGCATTAAAAACGGGACATGATGACGTCCGGACAGGTGGGCGGAGCCTCCCGCAGCCGCCGCTACCGAATCGCCCAAACCAGATAGAACCCGCTGAATAGCACCACTGGATGGGGTGGGATGGAATAGGATATAGGATATAGAACATAGAACATAGAACATAGAACATAGAACATAGAACATAGAACATAGAACATAGAACATAGAACATAGAACAGAATAGAAAATATAGAGAATAGAATAGAATAGAATAGAATAGAATAGAATAGAATAGAATAGAATAGAATAGAATAGAATAGAATAGAATAGAATAGAATAGAACCTTCCTTCCATTGAGGACCCGTATATCGCACGAGTCAAAAAGAGGGCTAGGAAAATATCTACAGACCCCTCGCATCCTGGACATCAACTGTCTCAACTACTCCTACCCTCAAAACGACACTATAGAGCACTGCGCACAAGAACAACTAGACACAAGGACAGTTTTTTCCCGAACGCCATCACTCCCCTAAACAGATAATTCCCTCAACACTGTCAAACTATTTACTAAGTCTGCACTACTATTAATCTTCTCATCGTTCCTCTCACCCATCTCCTCTGACTTACGACTGCATGACTGTAACCTTGTTGCTGGTATCCTTACGATTTATATTGACTGTTTCCTAATATGATTCGGTTGCTTATTTGTTCCCTATGACTATCATTAAGTGTTGTACCTTATGATTCTTGACGAATCTATCCTTTCTTTCTATGTACACCGGGAGTTTATGCACAAAGACAAATTCCTTGTGTGTCCAATCACACTTGACCAATAAAGAATTCTATTCTATTCTATTCTATTCTATTCTATTCTATTCTATTCTATTCTGCTCTAATTCTATTCTATTCTATTCTATTCTATTCTATTCTATTCTATTCTATTCTATTCTGCTCTAATTCTATTCTATTCTATCCAGAATCTTATTCTCTTCTCTTCTCTTCTCTTCTCTTCTCTTCTCTTCTCTTCTCTTCTCTTCTCTTCTCTTCTCTTCTCTTCTCTTCTCTTCTCTTCTCTTCTCTTCTCTTCTCTCCTCTCCCCTCCCCTCCCCTCCCCTCCCCTCCCCTCCCCTCCCCTCCTCTTCTCTTCTCTTCTCTTCTCTTCTCTTCTCTTCTCTTCCAGAACTAGAACTGAATGGACCAGAACAGAACAGAACGTAGAATGGACGGGACTGGACAGGACCAGAATAGAACAGAATATTCTTTATTAGCTGAGTGTGATTGGACACACGAGGAATTCGATCGCGTGACCATGGGGGATGCTGCAACGGTCGTGTGCAAAGCGGTCTTCGGTCACTTTTTTCCAGCGCCGTCGCAACTTCAAATGGTCACTAAGCGAACTGTTGCAAGTAGAGGACTACTTATAGTTTGGAACCGAATGCTGTTCCTGGATGGAGCAACCCCTTCCTTACTGAGTGAGCAGAGATATTTTTTAAAAAGTATTTTTTAAAAAAATAAAAATAAAAAACCGGCACGGAGGATGGATACAGAACACAGCAACACCTATCGGCTATTTATAAGGAGATAAAAATACGAGGGAAGGAGCAGATTGAAACGGCTTCTGCCGTGACAACAGTAATAATCTTATCAAAAGGATCAGTCTCAAACTAAAAAGGAAATGTTGGAGAGACTAATTGAACACAGTCCCAGCTGTAACAATGTTGTGATACCAGTCATCCTTAGGAGGTGCGGTCTCTGAAGCATTACACTATGTTGCTAAACAAATTGGCATATCCGGGGGAAAATGCTTCGCTGGAGCAAAATGCCGACGGCGATCAAAATATACGCCACTTTCGGGTTTATCTTCCACCCTTGCAAGCCCTTCAGTGGAATGATCTGCCTCCAGAAGTTGTGGGTGCTCCAAGACTGAAGGTTTTTAAGAAAAGACTGGATAGCTATTTGTCTGGAATAGTCTAGGGCCGTGATGGTGAACCTATGGCACGCGAGCTCAGCTCCGGCACACATTCGCGTGCCAGCCAGCTGATTTTCGGGCCTTCTGGGCCCACCAGAAGTAGGGAAACAGGCTGTTTCCTTCCTCCGGAGGGCCTGGGGAAGGCCTGTTTTCCTTTCTCACCTGGCTCCAGATCCTCTCTATGCATCTGGGGAGGGTGAAAACAGCCTTCCCCACCAACTCAGAGGCCCTCCGGAGGCCTGGAATGGCCCATTTCCCAACTCCCGATTGGACAGGAAGTGACGTTTTTTGCTGTCCCCAGCCTCCAGAGACTCCTAGACCCTTCCCTTCTCTTCCCTTCTTTTGTTTCTCTTCTCTTGTTTTTTCTTCTATTTCTCTTCTCTTCCCTTCTTTTGTTTCTCTTCTCTAGTTTTTTCTTCGATTTCTATTTCTCTTCCCTTCCCTTCTCTTCCCTTCTTTTGTTTCTCTTCTCTTGATTTTTCTTCTATTTCTCTTCCCTTACCTTCCCTTCTTTTGTTTCTCTTCTCTTGTTTTTTCTTCTATTTCTCTTCTCTTCCTTTCCCTTCTTTTGTTTCTCTTCTCTTGTTTTTTCTTCTATTTTTCTTCCCTTCTCTTATTTTTTCTTCTATTTGTCTTCCCTTCCCTTCCCTTCTTTTGTTTCTCTTCTCTTGTTTTTTCTTCTATTTCTCTTCTCTTCCTTTCCCTTCTTTTGTTTCTCTTCTCTTGTTTTTTCTTCTATTTCTCTTCCCTTCTCTTATTTTTTCTTCTATTTGTCTTCCCTTCCCTTCCCTTCTTTTGTTTCTCTTCTCTTGTTTTTTCTTCTATTTCTCTTCTCTTCCCTTCCCTTCCCTTCCCTTCCATATTCTATTCCAGGGGTGTCAAACTAGTGACCTTTTTTACAGTGGTCATTAAGTGAACACTGCAGCTGTTAAATGAAACTATTATTTGCTATATGTTTTTTGTTTTTGTTTTTTGCCAGAAACCAGAAGTAACCACCAGTTTCTGTGGGAAAAAAGTATAAATTGTGATCATACCACTGTGGGACGCTGCCATAAATGCAGGCTGTTTGCCAAGTGACCAAAATACAGTCAGGACCTCAAGGAGTGGACATTGAAACTTCAAATCCAGGTCACAAATTCTTTTTTCAGGGTCCCGTCGTAACTTCAAACGGTCACTAAGCAACCAGTCTAAGGCGAGTGATGCCACATTGAGAAATGATACTTGGTTTGTAACTGCAAAAGCCTCCCAGCCAAAGGAATAGCTTTCATTGGCTGAGGGGCATGTAAAAATATGAGAAATTGCTCTGGCTGGAAAAAAAAAATAACATTGTCAAAGAGCTTTGAAGAATTTTGCAAAACAAGACAAATGTTTTCACACTTGGTCACCCTTTATTAGCTATGGGTTTGTTTGGTTTGATGGCTTTGGTTTATAGAAATGTCATTCTGGATATAAATATTTAATATGGATATTTGAAATATATTATTTCTCACCCAGGTTTTCTTTTTCTTTCTTTTTTTTTTCTCTTTCCTTCAAACATAACCAGTTCGGTCTAGTGGTGAAGGCACCAGGCTAGAAAGTAGGAGACCCTGAGTTCTAATCCTGCCTTAGGCATGAAAGCTAGCTGGGTGGCTTTGGGCCAATCACCAGGAGACAGTGAGATCTAGTCCCGCCTTAGGCATGAAAGCCGGCTGGGTGATTTTGGGCCAATCACCAGGAGACAGTGAGATCTAGTCCCGCCTTAGGCATGAAAGCCGGCTGGGTGATTTTGGGCCAATCACCAGGAGACAGTGAGATCTAGTCCCGCCTTAGGCATGAAAGCTAGCTGGGTGGCTTTGGGCCAATCACCAGGAGACAGTGAGTTCTAATCCTGCCTTAGTCATGAAAGCTAGCTGGGTGATTTTGGGCCAATCACCAGGAGACAGTGAGATCTAGTCCCGCCTTAGGCATGAAAGCCAGCTGGGTGATTTTGGGCCAATCACCAGGAGACAGTGAGTTGTAGTCCCGCCTTAGGCGTGAAAGCCACCTGGGTGACTTTGGGCCAATCACCAGGAGACTGTGAGTTCTAGTCCCGCCTTAGGCGTGAAAGCCACCTGGGTGACTTTGGGCCAATCACCAGGAGATGGTGAGTTCTAGTCCCGCCTTAGGCGTGAAAGCCACCTGGGTGACTTTGGGCCAATCACCAGGAGATGGTGAGTTCTAGTCCTCCCTTAATGATGAAAGCTGGCTGGGTGACTTTGGGTCAGTCTCTCTCATAGCCCACCTCACAGGGTTGTTGTTGGGGTAGGCAATAGGAGGAGGATGGTATATTAGGTGTGTTTACTGCCTTGAGTTATTTATCGGAATAACAATGATGAGATACAGATTGATTAATTAATTAATTTTTTTTAAGTGGTTGATTGACAGTGTCCCATGTCATAGCATTGATGCTGATACCCAGACTGATAATAAGACACCTGCCAGGAAAAAAAAATAAAATGCTCAGGGAACACTAGAAATACAACAACCTAAATCTGAAGCATCCTTATTTTCTATTATTGCTTTCTGGCTCTTAATTTGCTTTTCTTTTTTTGTTTTTAACCTCAGCTTGGCTCTATAACTTTTCTGTCGTGCTTATCTTAACAGCTTTCTTTTGAACATATCTTAAAAGAACAAACCTTCCTAAATGCAGGGAATCAAGCATCATCACCGTACTAGATGAAGCGAAAAAGCACCTCGTGATTTTAAGGTGTAACAAAAGGCAGGAAACTTCGCCCTGTAATTTCTGGAAATGCAAGCTTTTTTCAGTAACCTTGCAAGCAAACCAACAGATATATAGGAAGATGCCACTTCTCAGCAATGCTTTAAAAGGGGCTGGAGATAATGTTCAAAGGGAGAGGAGGAGGGAGGGAGAAAAATGAAGCTCCTGCCAAATTCGGTGGCTGCATATATAGCTGAGAGCACAAAGCCCCTATAATTGACAGGGTTGTCTAAATGCAAGCTTTTCTGTTTTCCGTACCTCGTGCACAATCTGAAAACACACCAACACACTGGAGTTGAGAGGAAGAGAGAGAGAGAAAAGAAGAATGGGATTTCAAGTCGCATGGAAAAATCTCTCACATTTTCTTGCTACAACAGCACCCACAGTCGCCTGGAACACAATGCAACTGCGTGGCACACAAGGATGGCCCATTAAATCTTTATGGGAGGGGGGCTTAGGAAACCCACATCCTCGTTTAAATGCAGCAGTAGGAGCAATAAAGGAGAGAGCATCCAACATTACTGTGTTTCCCCGAAAATAAGCCCTCCCCAAAAAATAAGCCCTCCCCGGAAATAAACCTTCCTCTGAAAATAAGCCGTCCCCAAAAATATTTAACTGCATGCACAGCCGGCCCCCACCATTGACTCTGGTTAGGGTTAGAGAGAAAGAGCTGGAAATCAGGTAAGATCAGTGGTGGGTTCCTCCCAGTTCAGCCCGGTTCAGCCGATCCGGTAGCAGTGACGATATGATGTCACCGAACCGGTTCTCTTTGTTCGGGAGCTGCCCGCCCCTGCGTTATTCTTACCTTTTATTTGGCCCCACCCCCAATCTATTCGCTGCCTCCCGAGTCCCAGCTGATCGGCTAGAAGGAAAAAAACTGTTTAAACTCTTGCCAGGGGGCTTCAAAGGGCTGCCCTACAGCTGATCAGTGTTAAAAGGCAGTGTGGTGGTAGACCGGTGTGCTCCAAAAACAAATGGATAGACCAGTACAGCTCTGCAAGCAGTTAAAAGCCTGGTAGACCAGTACTTCTGCTAAATCCTAAAGAATTGTCACATGACCATCAAACCACGCCCAGAAAATAAGCCACGCCCACAGAACTGGTAGTAAAAAATTTTAGAACCCACCCCCTGGGTAAGATGGCAAGAGGAGCCGAGCCCCATCTTGCTCCACACGCCCCAAAATAATAAGGCCCCCCCGAAAATAAGGCCAAGAACTTATTTCAGGGTTCAAAAAAAAAAAAAAGACAGGGTCTTATTTTGGGGGAAACATGGTAGTAAAATACAGGTGGTGAGAAGATGGAATTTGGGCCTGGGGTTATGCAAATATTAAGCAGAAAGAACAGCCTTTGACCAACAGTGGCCACATTCTTTACTGGACAGTAAAGGACTTCTCCAGCCTTCTAGAGCAGAGATGGCTAACCTTTTCGTTGTGTGTGCTGAAAGCTTGCACACGGAACAGCACACGTGTGTGCCTGCATCCATAATGCTATGAAGCGGTATATAAGTCTAAGTGCTATTCCTTCCTTCCTTCCTTCCTTCCTTCCTTCCTTCCTTCCTTCCTTCCTTCCTTCCCAGTGCTTAAAATGCAGTATTGCAGGCTAATTCTGGGGATTTTGCAGTATCCTTCCCCTGGAGTGGGGTGGGAATGGGGATTTTGCAGTATCCTTCCCTTGCCACGCCCACCAAGCCACGCCCACCGAGCCACACCCCACAGAACCGGTAGTAAAAAAAAAAAAAGATTTGAATTCCACCACTGGAATGTAAAAATAAGCACACACAGGGAAAAAAAAATTAGAAGCAATAAAAGACAGCAGACCTGAGTGGGGACCCAAAAGATGTCCCACCTGTTCTGAGTGGCAGCTTGTTCTGGATTAACCCAATCAATCCAGCTTCGCTCAGAATCCAACGGGGATGTGGGGGGGGGTTTGAAATCCCCATTTCTTCCCTAGCTAAACATGTTCACGCAAACGCCTCTGGGTTTCTCCTGCTAACAACTGGAATGCTTCAGTCTGTATACAGAGATTACCATTTCCCTGCCTCTCCGTCCCTGTAGGGTTTATTTTATTTTTATTTTAAGTGACATGCATTTCTTCGCTCTCTCCCTATAAGCCAAACTGCCAGGCTCGGGAATCCGGCTTCTCTTAAAAAGTCTTTTCATTTCCGACTGCTGGTTTGGTAAGCTTTATATATCTCCCTTTCCTGCCAGGCCGGTAGAAATTGATTCTGGATTAGATTTATAATAGCAAACATGTGTATGAAAAAACACACACTCGCGCAAATATACAGCACTTCAGCACTTCCTCCAACGGAGCCATCGGCTGCCCCCTGGAGTCCAAGGAAATAATGTAGACCTGATCCATTAGGTAGTCCTCGATTTACGACCGGTGGTGGTATTAAGCCGGTTCTATCCGGCTCTGGCAAACCGGTCACGGCGGCTGTGGGAGGCTCCGCCCACCCACCCGGATGTCCATCACGAGAAAATTTTGGTGGTCCGCAGAAAAATTATTTGCATTTTTTATACTGCACTAAATCAGGGGTCCTCAAACTACGGCCCCTGGGCCGGATACGTGCAATGAATGTTTGTGTTGCTACAGAGAGTCTCCCCCTTCGGGGTCTTTTTGTGTGGGTCGGAGGGGGGCAAAAATTCCGACTCGGGGTCTGCTTCAGCCTCCTGGTGTGGGGCTTTGGGCGAAGGCTGGAGGGAAGGGCCGCTGGTGGGGAAGAGCCGGAGGGCCTCGTTCCAGTGGGACTGCATCATGGCCTGGAACTGGCTGACCATCTCAGCCCGCTGAGCCTCCAGGCGCCGGTACCTGGCCTTGCACTCCCGCAGGTCTTCCCTCTGCTTGGAAAATCTATGCTCCTAGTCCTCAGTGAGGTGCTTCTGCTGAGCCTCCTTCTCGATCAGATCCAATTTGAACTGAGCTGTTTTGCCAACTTTTTCTCGTGGTGGCTGCTTAGCTCCAACATCTGCTTCCTTTTGGGGCCCTAAGGAGCCCGGGAGGGCAGGGGAGGAGGGGTTGGCAGGAGAGGGGCGAGTAGAGGCTGGCGATGCGCCACTTGATATGAGTGACATTGAGTTGGCCGCGCCTACCCAGTCACCTAGCCACGCCCACCCAGCCGGTCATTAGGCAGATCATATTAGTGATCCGCGGGATTTAAAATTATGAATTTAGTGGTCCCTGAGATCCGAAAGGTTGGTGATCCCTGCTTTGGAGAATAGCTTGACTCCCTCTTCTAGACACAATGTACAAATAAAAAGGGAAAAAAATAATAAACACAGCCCAAGTTTTAACCTTATTCTATCTGGCAGATGAGGAAGTATTTTTGCCTGGTGATTTCCCTAAATTTTGATGGATAGGGGTTGGATGGCAAACAGATTCTCAAAGCCCTCGTAGACACCCTCAAACCATGTCTCCCCCCTCCCCAATTCAGTGTCTCCAGAGAAACCCCTTTGATGTCTTATTAAAAGAGACGAGTTAACCTTTTTTGCAGTACGTGGCCACAGCATGGAACCTGCCTTTTTTCCACTCCTGGCCTGAAAAAATAAAATTATCTGGATTTTTTAGCTCTTTCATGGCTGAATTTTTTAACATCTACCAAGACTGAAGTATTTTATTGGAGTTTTTTTTTTTTATTAAGCACATTAATATCCAAAGTGCCCTCACCACTGGCTGGAATAATATAATATTTTAATTAAAGTTTTATAGGATTCATTTTACAACAGATGCTACATACAGCTGTTTGGCACTGAGGCAACTTATCTCTCTTTTAAAAAAAAAAAAATTGGGTGGAGGGGAGGAGAAGCTGTGATTTCAAGCCTGCATCCCACATTGATTGAAGCCTGCCGTTTATTTCAACAAGTCTCAAAAGTTGAAATAAATGGCATGTTAAGAATGTTTCATCTCTATGGTTGTCCTTGAATCACGACTGTAATTGAGCCAGCATTTTTCAGTCGTAAGTTATGATGACCTGTTACGACCATGTCTGATTTTATGACCATTTTGTTTGCAGTGGTTGCTAAGCAACCACCACAGTCATTAAGCGAATGCCCTGGTCATGAATCAAACCCATTGTTCACTATCGGGTGTTGTTTTGTTTTGTTTTTTACCAGAAATTGGAAGTAAAAAACACCGTTTCCTGGCAAAAATGTCATGAATTGCAGTCATGTGACTGCGGGATGCTGCAAATGGTGGAAAATGGTGGACCGGTTGCTGATTGGCCAATATGCAGTCACGTGACCAGGGGGAGGTGACCATCAGAACTTCAGATCTGTAAGAAGAGGGCAGACTGGGGATGGAGTCAAGAGAGGAATAAGCCTGGAGTCTCTAGGTGGCCACAAATATTTCTAAATCCAACCCCTTTTGAATTCCCTTAAAGGTAAAGGTTCCCCTCGCACATATGTGCTAGTCGTTCCCGACTCTAGGGGGCGCTGCTCATCTCCGTTTCAAAGCCGAAGAACCAGCGCTGTCCGAAGCCATCTCCATGGTCATGTGGCCAGCATGACTCAACGCCAAAGGCGCACAGAAAACGCTGTTCCCTTCCCACCAAAGGTGGTCCCTATTTTTCTACTTGCATTTTTTACCTGCTTTTGAACTGCTAGGTTGGCAGAAGCTGGGACAAGGAACGGGAGCTCACCCCGTTACGCGGCACTAGGGATTTGAACTGCTGACCTTTCGATCGACAAGCTCCAAATAAAAATGACTTTAAGAAAAAGCAAAACCGCCCATCACATTTCATCGGTTTTAACCCCTTCCATTATTGGAGTCAGCATTCAATCTGGTTTTGCATTACTGAGCCCCCAATCCTATCCAGAATGGAGATCAAGGTACTAGTCCCTAGGATTCCCAACCAATGTCCACTTTAAGACTGAGAAGTTTCTGGTTTTAAAGCCATTTTTTAAAAAAACGGAAGATGTCCCAACCATTCCCGACTCTTTCTGTGTCTAAACTAAAGCAGGTAATATAACGAGCTACAGTATTTGCATCAGCAAATAATACCACTCTAATTACATTAAGGATTATAAGTAGTTCAGATGCTTTCCTTGTCTGAGGATTTGTAGATCAGCAGTAAAGCTCAGGTTTTACAGCAAAGCTTCAGTTACTATTACTGGATCAGATTAGGGAAGATTTTACTGTGAAACCTGAAAACCTTTCACATGTCACTGAAATTTATCTTTTCCCAACCGGGTGTGGTATGTGTAGCTATAGCTTTAATATGTCTCAATCTGGATTAGACCTCATTATTATTATTTTTCCCACTCCTTCGCTTGGTACATGCCTTTGGCGGCTGTGTTTCTTTTTAAGTTTGCATGAAATATGCAAATGTTTGGTGCACCCCTTGTATCTCCAGATAGTTGTATATGTGCTCCACTTGCATTTTTATTCTCCCTGAATCAGCCTCCGTAATTACTTTTTTTTAATGTCTTTTATATTTGTTTTAATTTAATATTTATATTTGGGAGTTTTAATTAAAAATATCAGTAGAGCATCCCCAATAAAATACTATTGCATCGCCCCATGTAATAAGATGCAATTTTGTCTAAGATTCACGCAACAACCCTTAACGTTATACATTTTTGCAAGTTATTTTCACACCCATATATATATATATATTTCCAACATGTTTTTATGTGTTACATTTAGGCCCGTTTTTAATGGGGAAATTGCTTGGCAACATGCAGAAAAGAAGGCATTTTTAATAACCAATGAAATGTCCGTGTGTTGATTATTCAAAAGTGTGTGGGGGAAAAAAAATGTGGGAAATTCACTTTTTCTTCCATGCCTAACTTCAAATGTCCTAGAAGGCAGGATTTTAATTTGAATAGAGGCAGAAGGAATGGAAACCTTAGCCTGGTCTATTCATCACATCTCAGCTGGCAGTGCCCAATTCTTGGCCAATTCCTATGGCAGAGTTATTTAAAATCCCGGTATAAATCAGTGCAAATGACAGATTTATTCTGGATTATTGCAAGTCACCTCAGCTTCACCCCCAGTGGCCCCACTCCCATTGAAATGAAAGAATGGGGAGGGGGGGTTGAAGCCGAGGTGACTTCGTAATACTCCAAATAAATCTGTCAGGAATTGTTCTCGACAGTCAACCACGTCTTAAGGGTTTCTCTGCGGTGCGCAGCCATGACTTACCCTCAAACCGCCTCCTTCCACTAACTCTTTTCAATGATACAAGAAGAAAAGAAAAGAAAAAAAAGAGGCAGCATCCTTTTGGAAGAGGGTGAGAAGAATTAACCCAAGTCAGAGGCCATGCCAATGATAGTGAAGTCGGAAGGACTGGGGCCAACGATTTTATCTATGCAAATATGATCAAGAGTTCTGTGAAGAAGACAGAAGTATGATTTTTTAAATTATTTATGAACTCCGCAGCATCGGCGGTTCTGAAATTTCTTTCTTTTTTTCCCCCCTCTTCTTCCCTCCCCTCGTTCTGACAAACTGCTTAAACATTCCTGGGAGTGTTGAAAGGAGGGGGGGCACTTAATACATGTTTAGAATAGAGAATAACAGAGTTGGAAGGGATCCTAGAGGTCTTCTATTCCAACCTGGATTCCAGGTTGGAATAGGAGCCTGGATAGCTCAACAGACAGAAGCACTGTAATTTAACACCAGCTGTCTGCAATTAAAGTAAGATCGAATCTCGCCAGGCTCAAGGTTGACTCAGCCTTCCATCCTTTCTAAGGTAGGTAAATTGAGGACCCAGTTTGTGGGGGCAATAAGCTGACTTGGAATAAATATACAAAAGTATGAAGGCTATTGCTTAACGCACTGTAAGCCGCCCTGAGTCTCCGGAGAAGGGCGGCATATAAATCAAATAATTAAAAAAAAAACACCCATGTTCCACCAGGAGACAGACCCTGTACCATTCTGGAGAAATGGCTGTCTTCTTGCAAACCTCCAGTGATGGAGGACTTCTGGTGGCAAGCAGTTACCACTCACTGGTTAATTGTCCTCACTTGTCAGGACGTTTTTCCTTAATTCCAGGTTGCTTCTCTCCTGGATTAGTTTCTATCTGTTGTTTCTTTTCTTGCTTTCTGGTGCTTTGGAGAATAAGTTGAGCCCCCTCTTTTTTTTTTGGTAGCGCCCTTCAAATATTGGAACGCTGCTATCATATCAACCATAGTTCTTCTTTTCACTAGGCTAGACATACCCAATTCCTGCAACCATTCAACAGAACAAATGTTTTAACCTGTTCTGGCCTAGGCTTCCTTAGAAAGTAAACAGCACAATCTCAGTCCTGGCAAACCTCTTTTATTCATACGGCTGTGAATTATTGTCATTCCCAGTCCGAAAGGCTTCTCGAACAGTCTTTCAGGGGAATGTTTACAAACACCCTCCTTATCTCCCTTGGAATGCTGCCAGAGAACTGATTGCCAGACGCAGGGCAAGGCCAAACTTAGCACAGAGTCAAACAGAACTTTCCAAAGCTTTTACCGACCAGATGAGCGAATTGTTTCCTGCAAAAGCTCACATCCCGTTCGCTCCTCTTTTATGTCTTTTTATATTTTTATTTTCCATTTTTCCAATTTACAAAACAATAAACATTTTTTAAAAGTACTGTGTCATTTACAGTTATTTGCATTTATTTCTATACATTTTTTATTTTTCTGTTCTAATCAATTATACCACTTATCCCACACCTCATAAAATTCTGTTTCTTCCTTGCCTTTTTTCATTTCTAAAGTGAGCTTATACATCTCGGCACATTCTAATATCTTATGTATAATCTTCTCATTGGCGGGTATATTTTCAAGTTTCCAACATTTGAGCATAAACAATTCGTGCTGCTGTTACTATGTGTAAAATGATATATTGGAGTTGCTTCTTTATCCTTTGATTAATGATTCCTAATAAAAAATAATTCAGCTTTCAATTCAATTTGTTCTCCTGTTATCTCCTGTAACCATCTCCTTATCTCTTTTATGTCTTATGGGAGGGGCCAATCATCCCCAAGCCTTACTCCCAAGTCGACCCTGTTTTCTTAATCGTTCTGGCAGCTCCGTGCAGGCGCACATTGAGGACAGGCTCCCGCTGTTCTTCTGCCTCGCTGATGTCAGACTCCGGAGGCTCTGGAGGCAGCAAAGAACAGCCAGATGGCCTTGGCCCCCTCTCTGCCTCCGATGCAGAGCCTTCCTCAGACTCCAGGACTGGCCCACATTCCTCCTCAACCTCCTCACTGTCCGAATCTGCTGCCAGCTCTGCCAGCCACAACATAACCTTCATCCCCTAATCATCTAATGTTTTATGTTAGACTACAACTTTATACCTGGATTTGTATGACATCCATGATTTTTCTACGCATTTTTTTCCTCTGATTTTGATAACTGATTTACAGGATGCCGTTGTAAGTGTTGTTTTTTTTTGTTGGCGATGTATACTACATTCTCCTATTCAATTACAATCAGGTACAATTATTTCTCTGATTCATCTTCGGTGCTGGTATTGCATTGAAAACCAGGACTTTACGGATACTAGTGGCTTTGGGTAAGGCTGGTGTTAAAAGCCCATTTTTAATAGATTAATAGTTAAAAGAGAGGAAAAACTAGAACCTGGCAGAAATGTCGCAGGAAAACAATGAACTTTTAATCAGGATATGATAGCTTGTTGAGTAATCAAAGCTCATCCAAAACAGCTATGGAAGTGAGATTGCCTTTGGTGAAAAGAATTAATCAAGCCATAACAATGCGGTGCTATTATCCTTTCCTTTCGCATTTTATGAAAGAGGATAAAAGTAAGAGATACCTCCTATTTTTCCTTGAGTTGAAAGAGGTGATGGGACTACATGTCCCAGAATTCCTAGCCAGTCTGGTCAAAGTGAATTCTGGAAACTGCAACCCCACCTCATTTAATCAAATAGTCCTCTAATATCTGAGCCTCACATGAATTATGTAGGATGACAGGAAGGGCAGGGGGGAAAAATAAATTGTCTTCTAAATTATGGGGAAACAAATATTAACCCATGCTTTAAATCTCCTTTGTAGCTCAGGGTTAAGCTGTGGAGTCCTTGATGCTATTGTGGCCAGAGGTGGGTTTCAGCAGATTCTGACCAGTACTGGAGAACCGGTAGTGGAAATTTTGAGTAGTTCGGAGAACCAGTAGTAAAAATTCTCACTAGCCCCGCCCCCATCTATTCTCTGCCTCCAGCTGATCGGGAGGAAATGGGGATTTTGCAGTAACCTTCCCATGGAGTGGGGAGGGAATGGAGGTTTTACAGTATCCTTCCCTGCCACGCCCACCAAGCCACACCCACCAAGCCATGCCACGCCTACCAAACCACACCCACAGAACCGGTAGTAAAAAAATTTCAAACCCAACACTGGTTGTGGCCCACCAGTGGCCAGCAGATCTGGCAGCAGATTCAGACAGTGAGGAGGTTGGGGAGGAACATGGGCCAGTCCTGAAGTCTGGGGAAGGCTCTGCGTCTGAGGCAGAGAGGGGGCCAGGGCCGTCTGGCAGTTGCCAGCTGCCTTCAGAGTCAGACATCAGTGAGGCAAAAGAACAGCTGGACCCTGTTCCCAGTGTGCGCATGCGCAGAGCTGCCAGGAGAAGGGAACAGCTAAGGAACAAGGGTCGACTCAGGAGTAAAGACACAGGTGGATGTTGAATGGCCCCTCCCATAGAGAATCAAGAGGAGCAAAGGGGAGGGGAGTTTGCAGTAAACAATTAGTTCATTTGGGTGAAGATCTGTTCCTGCATTCTTGCCGAGTATTGTCGGTTACAGTGTGGAGTCTGAACGATATCAGCCTGGCCACTCTCCAAGCCCAATAAAGGTCGGTAATTGTGAACTATCTTGAAAGACTGTGGGAGAGGAAAGACTTTGCTGGAGAGGAATTCACTGTAACTTAAACAAAAAGGGGTTTATCGGGACGAGGACTCAGCTTCCTGCTGCTGGGGAAGCTGAGGTCAGAACAGGTGCTCTCGGAATTTGGTGGTTTTTCATGCAGACCTTTCACTACCAAACTAGGTAACATCATCAGTGCTCGAAGGGAAGTGAGCATTTGCGCTTTTCCTTTCTGGCACCTACTTTGGTAATGACATGTCTGCAAGAAAATCACCAAGCTCCGAGAGCCACTATGGACTCTACCATAAGCACAACCGATTCAGGTTCAGCAGGCAAATTTCAAATGCAGCAACAATCAGAGCAGAGGCTGATCATAAAAGGTTTTTGGCAAACACAAAGCCTTGTTTTTCATCCTAAAATGACTCAGGCATCCATTGCATAGGGAGTTGGGCAGTGACAGGTTTTGCCCCTAAGAGATTTTGGGGCATAAATAAATTCCCACTGCAATGTTTCTGATGCAGCATTAGTCGGCAAGCAGAGTTGCCCTCAAACAGGCTTTAATTTATGCAGCGCACAAAATGTGCAAAAAGATGTTTAATTGGCATGGCTCCTTCTGGGGCTGGAATCTGGCTCGCTGGTTGGGGAAAGACCCAATCTGTACCAGCCACAATCTGTGCTTTGCTTCAAATTCTAATGTTGTTGTTGTTTTGCTTATCTGTTTCAAATGAAAAAGCTGACAAGCTCCAGGCTGAGTGATGGTGGTGGGGGAGATGCAAAGGGGCTAGAAAGAAATGAGGGAGTAAGAAAAAGGAAGGAAGAGCTATTAAGTGACATTAACCGTATCTAATTACACCTTTTCTGTGTCTTCACTGGGCAATTATGAACCCCCTTAGAGGAGGGACAGGAAGAGGCAGGAAGCAATGCCAAAATGAACCGCAGCCAAATAGGTAAACCCTAAAAATTCAAGGAAAAGAAGATTCCATTTTGTAACATGGGAACTATTCTATCAATGGTTCAAGGACAGATATTGAGGTTAGAGGAGTGGAATTACCCTGTTTCCCCCAAAATAAGACATTCCCCTGAAAATAAGCCCAATCGGGCTTTTGAGCACATGGCAATAAGGCCAAGCGCTTATTTCAGGGTTCAAAAAAATGTAAGATAGGGTCTTATTTTCGGGGAAACACAATAGATAGATAGATAGATAGATAGATAGATAGATAGATAGATGATAGATAGATAGATAGATAGATAGATAGATAGATAGATAGATAGATATGAAAGAGAGATGATAGATAGGTAGAGAGAGAGATGATAGATACAGATAGATAGATAGATAGATAGATAGATAGATAGATAGATAGATAGATAGATAGATAGATAGATAGATAGGAAAGAGAGATGATAGATACTGATACATAGATAGATAGATAGATAGATAGATAGATAGATAGATAGATGATTGATAGATAGATATAGATGAAAGAGAGATGATAGATAGGTAGAGAGAGAGATGAGAGAGAGATGATAGATACAGATACCCTATTTTCCCCAAAATAAGACACCCCCTGATAATAAGCCCAGTCGGGCTTTTGAGTGCATGGCAATAAGGCCAAGCGCTTATTTCAGGGTTCAAAAAAATATAAGACAAGGTCTTATTTTTGGAGAAACACTGGTAGGTGAAATATGGTTTACATGGGAAAGAAAAACAGATGATGTTTAAAGGAGTCAATTTTTGTTGACGGTTATACAATTGATGCTATAATGGAAGATAATATATGTTATAAAGTGAGTGATGTTATTGCATATTTGTTTACATATTACCGCATACTTGTTTATATATCTATACCAGAGGTGGGTTTCAGCAGGTTCTGACCAGTTCTGAAGAACCGGTAGAGGAAATTTTGAGTAGTTCGGAGAACCAGTAGTAAAAATTCTGACTGGCCCCGTCCCCGTCTATTCTCTGCCTCCCAAGTCCCAGCTGATTGGGAGGAAATGGGGATTTTGCAGTAACCTTCCCCTGGATTGGAGAGGGAATGGAGATTTTACAGTATCCTTCCCCTGCCATGCCCACTGAACCACGCCCACCAAGCCATGCCACGCCCACCAAGCCACACCCACAGAACCGGTAGTAAAGAAATTTGAAACCCCGCACTGATCTATACGATTATAATGATGATGATGTTTGAATGTTTGTATGTTAAAACCTGGGACACCTAGAGAGTCAATATACAAAGGAAATGTATGATATAAAATAATAAAAAATATTTTTTTGTTTCTTAAAAAAAGCAGTTGTTTTTATTCTCTCTCTCTCCTCTCCTCTTTTGTTTCTTCAAACAATAATTCTTCACCTGCCTCCTCCTTTTTGCACTCTCTCTCTTTTTTTCTCTCTCTCTCTTTCTTTCTTCCAGATTGATAATCTTACTAAATATTTGCTACTGGCGAAGTGAGCCGGTTTCGTGACCCCACCCTCACCCAGAGAGAGACCATCTTTGCCAGGCTTCTAAAGCTTGTTCAATTATTTGCTGTCTTCTGCTCACTGAACAGAGGCTATGTTGGGAATGCAAAGAAAGCAAACGCACCCTTCCTCAAATTGCTCACTCTTTAGCATTTCATTGTAAGGCAAAAAAAAAAAAAAGAAGAAAGAAAAAACGCAGCGTAGTGACAGGAGGGATAAGGCTGCTAAAGACGGAAGTGGGGTGAGGAGAAAGAGAGAGATAGAGTCTCTTTTACTGGGTGATAAATAGAGCTGTCATTGGTCTGGGTGATTATCACGTCTAAGAAGGCCTTCTCTTGACCTTTCCAGAAAGCAGAGGAGAAGATGTCCCGGTTCTTCAATATCAAAAGCGGAAGATCTTATCTCGCCATCAGGGCATCGGTGTCAGCGATCTGCCCTTGCCTAGGGCTCAGGGAAAATCGTCCCCCAATAATTTGAAGGTTCCCATCTCAACGGCTGGAAAGGTTCCCCTGGCACATATGTGCTAGTCTTTCCCGACTCTAGGGGGCGCTGCTCATCTCCGTTTCAAAGCCGAAGAGCCAGCGCTGTCCGAAGACGTCTCCGTGGTCATGTGGCCGGCATGACTCAACGCCAAAGGCGCACAGAACGCTGTTCCCTTCCCACCAAAGGGGGTCCCTATTTTTCTACTTGCATTTTTTTTAACCTGCTTTCGAACTGCTAGGTTGGCAGAAGCTGGGACAAGTCACGGGAGCTCGCCCCGTTACGTGGCACTAGGGATTCGAACCGTTGAACTGCCGGACCCCAATTCTTGTTATTCTGGGTTCCCGTTCCAAAGTGAGCACAGGTATCCCAGCTTGATGTGGTACAATATAAAGGCAGGCAGAAAACCCAGCATGCAAGTGCCAGTACAGATAGATAGATAGATAGATAGATAGATAGATAGATAGATAGATAGATAGATAGATAGGGAGGGAGGGAGGGAGGGAGGGAGGGAGGGAGAGAGACCAGAAAGATATGCAGGAAGACAAGATGCTCCCAAAGACACAATAGAGTCCATGACAGTCCAGGGAGCAAAGAGATTAGTCAGTTGGTCAGCATTAAAGATTCAAAAGACAGAGGGAGAAGCAATGGCACCAGAATACCAATCTGAGGTTGGTGAAAGAAATGATGTCACAAAGACTCGGGCAGATGCTTCTAAATAGCCCTGATCCAGGTGTGGTTCAGCTACAGATATTCACAACTTTGCATTTTTGTTTTTATTTTGTTTTTTTTGAGGAGGGAAAAACCACCTCTGCTCCAAAGACAGCTAGTCCTCGACTTACAGCAGCTCATTTAGTGACCGTTTGAAGCTACAACAGCACTGCAAAAAGTGATTTAGGACCGCTTTTCACACTTACGACCGTTGCAAGTCACAGGATCAGAAACTTGACCATGGACTCGTATTTATGACCGTTGCCTCTCATCATCTTAAGGGCAGATCTTCATGGAAGCTGAGTTCCATCGTGAGCTGTGGTGGCGCAGTGGTTAGAATGCAGTATTGCAGGCTCACTGCCAGCAGTTCGATCCTGACCAACTCAAGGTTGACTCAGTCTCCCGTCCTTCCGAGGTGGGTAAAATGAGGACCCAGATTGTTGGGGGCAAGAGGCTGACTCTGTAAACCGCTTAGAGAGGGCTGTGAAGTACTGTGAAGGGGTATATAAATCTAAGTGCTAATACTATCTTCCTTCCTTCCTTCCTTCCTTCCTTCCTTCCTTCCTTCCTTCCTTCCTTCCTTCCTTCCTTCCTTCCTTCCTGTTAGAATGCATATTGCAGGCTAACTCTGCCGACTGCCAGCAGTTTGATCCTGACTTGGCTCAAGGTTGACTCAGTCTCCCGTCCTTCCGAGGTCAGTAAAATGAGGACCCAGATTGTTGGGGGCAAGAGGCTGACTCTGTAAACCGCTTAGAGAGGGCTGTGAAGTACTGTGAAGGGGTATATAAATCTAAGTGCTATTACTATCTTCCCTTCTTCCTTCTTTCCTTCTTTCCTTCCTTCCTTCCTTCCTTCTCTTCCCAGTGATTAGAATGCAGTATTCAGGCTAACTCTGCCAACTGACAGCAGTTCGATCCTGACTGGCTCAAGGTTGACTCAGTCTTCCCTCCTTCCGAGGTGGGTAAAATGAGAACCCAGATTATTAGGGGGCAAATATGCTGACTCTGTAAACCGCTTAGAGAGGGCTGTAAAAGCACTATGAAGTGGTATATAAGTAAGTGCTATTGCTATCATCCCATTAGAGTGGGACCACGTTAGGAATAATGAGTTTTCTCTGATTGAAAGGAAGGAAGTGCTGAGTCCTGGATGCTGAGATTAGCAAAGCCAGATGTTTAATTGCCGAGAAAATCAATGCAGGGTCTGCTTTATCCACGGCCACCTCGCTCACCCAACATTCATTTCGAACAAACGAACAGGATATTGAATTCACGGGAACTTTCCTTAAACCTGGAGAAGAGCAGGATTCAAAGAAGGAGAAGCTGACCTCCTTTCCGTATGATTTCTTGCTACTTTTTTTTTTTTTTAATAATCTCACAGGGCCTACGGGAGCCCCTGGATAACTGTCCAATTTTTGCTAGTGAGTTTAGCTTGCCAGAGAGCTTATGCACCCTTGAAACGGGAAAGTCATCTATTTAAAAAAAAACAAAAAAAGCCCCACCACCATTAAGGGGAATAAATGAGGTGGAAACGGCAGGGTTTAGCTTGCTAGGTTGATCAGAGGGTCTCCCTCACCTTGCAAATGAACTACAAGAAACTTAATTAAGGTATCTTCATGTACCAAGGCAGATAAAGGACTCTCAAATTCCCTCTATCCCACCCTTGACTGTAAGGAGCTTCTTTTCTCTCTCCAGTGGGTTTGTTTCTGAAAATTACAGCACTGGCAAGGAGATGTGACTTATAAGGCAAAAATTATAGATTCTCACTTGCAGGGGGAAAGATCTGAAGAAGGATGTTATGTGGAGCCAAATGTCAGCTTTCTTGCCTTTTTCAGAATCGGCTCTAACGATTTTGATGCCCTTTTCCAAAACCATGCTATAGAGAAATCCTTTGGGGGGTGGGGAGGAGGTGCGGCTGATCCAATGTTCATTCTGCCTCTTGCCTTTTCTAGCATGTAAGGTTTAACCCCAAAGAAGAAATAAATAAATAAATAAATAAATTTAATTCGGGTGCTAAATAGATGCTCGGCAGCTGTAATGAAGTCGAAAAAGAATTGATTGAACTAGATAAAGACTGAAAGGGAGAAAATTAGCCACGTCTCTCTGCTGCCATCTGGGGGCCATTCTGGAGATAGCTGAAACACCCACAAATTTAATGGGCTAATGTGCTAGTTTTAAAATAGAATTCTTGATTGGCCAAGTGTGATTGGACATACAAGGAATTTGTCTTGGTGCATATGCTCTCAGTGTACATAAAAGAAAAGATACGCTCATCAAGAATCATAAGGTACAACACTTAATGATAATGATAAAGAGCCTTGGTAGTACAGTGGTCTAAAGCACCCTGTTATTAACACAGCTGCCTGCAATTACTGCAGGTTCGAATCTTACCAGGCTCAAGGTTGACTCAGCCTTCCATCCTTTCTAAGGTAGGTAAATTGAGGACCCAGTTGTGGGGGCAATAAGCTGACTTTGTATAAATATACAAAAGGATGAAGGCTATTGCTTAACGCATTGTAAGCCGCCCTGAGTCTCCGGAGAAGGGCGGCATATAAATCAAATTTTTAAAAAAAATGATAGTCATGGGGTACAAATAAGCAATCAGGAAACAATATCAATATAAATCATAAGGATACAAGCAACAAAGTTACAGTCATACAGTCATAAGTGGAAGGAGATGGGTGGTGGGAACGATGAGAAGATTAATCGTAGTGCAGACTTAGTAAATAGTTTTTCAAGAGGCAAGGATCAGAAAGACCTCACAGAAACACTCTTGTGAAAATATGATTTTGGGTTAGGTCCACACGACATGTTTAACTTGCTTACTGAATGTCTGCTTGGTGGACAATTCGGGGGATCATAAATTAACAAGAAGGCTGGCTTGAAATGACACTCTAAGCCACACACACACACAAAAAAAAAAAAATAGTAATGGAGGTTAAGTACAGCATGTTGTGAAGAAATTGGAAAAAAACAATGCACAAACCATTAGGAGAAATGCTAACTTAGTCCTGGAAAAGGAAAAAAACACAAGGGAAAAAAAACTCAAAATAAACCACCCCTTGATTCTTTTTTTCTATAAGAGGGGGCAGAGAGAAATTCAGGTAAATTTGAGGATTTTGTTATAATAAAGTTTACATCCCGGGGATCCTGAACTGGCCTATTTCAAAGGCTGATGCATGTTGTATGAATGCAATAGGTGTGTGTATCTGGGCAGAAGTAGAAGTGGGTATTTGGGAACTTTCATTGGAACCCCAATCTGAAAGAGCTGCTGATCCAGTTCTACAGAGGAATTATTGAGTCTGTCAATCTGCACCTCCATAACTGTCTGGTTTGGCTCTGCAACCCAACAAGACAGACAGAGACTTCAGAGGATCATTAGAACTGCAGAAAAAAACATGGCTACCAACCTGCCTTCCATGGAGGACCTGTATACTGCACGAGTCAAAAAGAGGGCTGGGAGAATATCTACAGACCCCTCGCATCCTGGACATAAACTCTTTCAACTTCTACCCTCAAAACGACGCTATAGAGCATCGCACACCAGAACAGCCAGACACAAGGACAGTTTTTTCCCGAACGCCATCACTCTGCTAAACAACTAATTCCCACAACACTGTCAAATAATTTACTAAGACTGTTTTACTATTATTCTTCTCTTCCTTACTAGTATCTATCTCTTCCCACTTATTACCATAACCATGTTGCTTGTATCTTTCAATTTATATTGTTTTTACTTGTTTCCTAGTATGATTTGATTGCTTAAGGATAACCTTGACTGTTACTAAGTGCTGTATCTTTTTATTCTCGATGAATGTATTTTATTCTCCTTATGTACACTGAGAGCATACACACCAAAGACAAATTCTTTGTGTGCCCAATCACACTTGGCCAATAAAGAATTCTATTCTGTTCTATCTGAAAAGATCTCTGTGTTGGTTTTAATTAAAGATTAAGCCATTAGTCAAAAGTAGTAACTTATTTAGGTAAATACAATTAATTCCAGCTCTGAATCCAATTTTTTTTTGTACGGATCATACCCAGTTACACAGCATCACTCCTGGCCATTCGAAGGCTCATTTGGTCTTGAACCTACTATATACGTAGGTTCCCAGGTTAACTCTCTCAGTTCAGGATGGACAACCTGCAACCTGCAACTCAACTTCTATTCTTCATCATTTTTTACTTCTGGCTCTTCTGGGTGTGGCTGATGGGAATTAGAGTCCAACAGAAGGCATCAGATTCTCATTACACTCATAACGACATACTCAAAAGTTTTTTCATATTCCACTTAAAACCAGCAGTTAGAATACAAGCCAATGATCTAATTGAAAATCTGGCAAAGTTCAACTTTCTTCTCCCATCTCCAGAAGTAAGTTTATTTAATTAAACATTTTGTATATCCCATAGACATGTCTATAATAGCTTATCAAACTCTTTAAAACATCTCAAAGGAATGACTCTTAAAATAGAAGCCAGCCTAGAACTAAGACTTATTTCTACAGCATTTATTCAATTAAATAAATTTAATCTTGGAGGTTTTCAAGAAGAGATTGGACAACCATTTTTCCAGAATGGCATAAGGTCTCCTGATCAAACAGGGGGCAGGACAAGAAGACCTCCAAAGTCCCTTCCAACTCTTATTATTGTAAGTTATATTCTTCTCCTTAAGTTCACAGGAATATTCAACCACCTACTTATATCATGACATTTAAAAAATGTTTAAATTGTCTAAAAAGGTAGAAAATTGTCCAAAAAGGTATTTTCCTGAGGAACCTCAACCTAGCTGAAATGAATGTATACCTCCAGGATTGTCCTTTGAAGTGACCATCTGTTGTGGCCCACCAGTGGTCAGCGGAGCTAGCAGCAGAGTCGGACAGTGAGGAGGTTGCGGAGGAACTTGGGCCAGTCCTGGGGGCTGGGGAAAGCTCGGAGGTGGGCTCTGCATCGGAGGCAGAGAGGGGGCCAAGGCCATCTGATAGTTAGTTATGTGCAGCCTCTGGAGTCTGACAGCGGCGAGGCAGAAGAACAGCGGAAGGCTGTTCCCAGTGTGCGCATGCGCAGAGCTGCCAGGAGACAGGAACAATTAAGAAAACAGGGTCAACTTGGGAGTAAGGCTTGGAGATGATTGGCCCCTCCCATAAGACATAAAAGAAGAGCAAACGGGACGTGAGCTTTTGCAGGAAGCAATAAGTTCATCTGGCCGATTCAAAGATTTGAAACTTCTGTTTGTGACTGTGCCAAGTTTGGCCTTGCTCTGCGTCTGGAAATTAGCCCTCTGGCAGCATTCCATGTGAGATAAGGTGGGTGTTGATAACCTTCCTCTGAAAGACTGTTTACCAAGCCTTGTGGACTGTAAACGGAAGTAATTTACAGCCGTATGAAAAAAAGAGGTTTTGCAGGACTAAGATTGTGCTTTATATTTTCTAAGGAAGCCTAAGTCAGAATGCAATCCAGAAAACTACTTTTGAGGAACAAGGTCAACTGCTCCAGGGGAGCCCCAACCCAAGGTCCAGAAATTATGGCGAGGAACATCCAGGAGGATGACCCAATTGGTAGCAGTGACTCTAAGGACCAATGGTTAGAGTCACGGGGCATTGAGAAGTTGGAGTTCTTGCTGACTTCTTTTCTGACTGTAGCATTACAAAATTACCGGTTTTATGCTTCCTTTTCTTCCCTGCTGTTTCCTTGCTGTTGCACAGACAAGCCATTTAATAACTTTGCGAGGTGGTGGTAGTGCTGGGGGATTTTGCAATAAAGCTTCATTTTTCACATTCGCACATTCCCCCGCCCGCCCCCCCCTTACCCCCACCAAAAAATTAGCAGGTTGATAAGGAGGCTGCACGGATGCATCTGCCAACTCAGCAGAGGGGAGTGCAGCTGTTATCTCTTAAAAAACGCACCCTTTTCCAAAATGCTGGATTGTCGATCTCTAGATCATCATCCCCTGGGCCCTCACCATCTAAAATGTCTGAACAGGAGGAAAGCAGGACAAACCATCACAAGAAATAGTATTCAAGCTTGATTAAGGGGTGGGAACGCGCGCTGAAGCACACAGGTTAGGCAGAAAGGTGTTGAAAGAAGCTATATTGGGAGCGATGTGCAACAAGACGACGCGTTCATTTTCGGTGTCACGAGAAAGAAAAGGAAAACCACCGCTGGAATTGAAAATCATTTTGGGACTGAATTAAGCCTGGAATAAGAATAAGGGACACGGTGGCTCGGTGGCTAAGACGCTGAGCTTGTCGATCGAAAGGTCGGCAGTTCAGCGGTTCGAATCCCTAGTGCTGCTGTGTAACGGGGTGAGCTCCCGTGACTTGTCCCAGCTTCTGCCAACCTAGCAGTTCGAAAGCACATAAAAAATGCCAGTAGAAAAATAGGGACCACTATTTTTGGTGGGAAGGGAACAGCGTTCCGTGCGCCTTTGGCATTGAGTCATGCCGGCCACATGACCACGGAGACGTCTTCGGACAGCGCTGGCTCTTCAGCTTTGAAACGGAGACGAGCACCGCCCCCTAGAGTCGGGAACGACTAGCACATATGTGCGAGGGAAACCTTTACCTTTACCTTTAAGGAAGAATGGAGAAGACTAACTATTTTTCTTAAAGAAGGCAGAAATCCTTGGCTTATCACAAGCATGCGACTCTCTCTTCTCTCCCCCCCAATTTATGTACAGTACGTCTCTCCCACCTGGCAGCTGCATTTACAAGTGAAAATCAAGGCTGAGTGAGGCATAGTTGAGATTTTCTCAAGGTTAAAAAAAAAAGGCACACCTGCATCAATCAATCAATCAGAATAGAGTTGGAAGGGACCTTGGAGGTCTTCTAGTCTCACCCCCTGCTCAAGCAGGAGATCCTATATACCAAAGAAGGAATATCAATCCTTCCATTCTCCACCATCCAGTCAGAGCTGAAGAAGCTTCTGGGATGAGAAGCGAAAGGTCTTTAAAAGAAAAAAACAAAGTCCAGTTGCCTCCTGAAAAAGCATCTTTGAGACAACCATGATCAGCGTGACTGAGACTCTCCATAAGACTTTGAGATCCTATACCATTTCAGACAGGTGGTTGTCCAGTATTTTCTTTAAAACCTCCAGTGATGAAGCACCTACAACTTCTGGTGGCAAGCTGTTCCACTGGTTAATTGTCCTCACTGTTAGGAAGTTTCTCTTTAATTCCAGGTTGCTTCTCTCCTTGATTAGTTTCCATCCATTGTTCCTTGCCTTGCTTTCTGGTGCTATGGAAAATAAATTGACTCCCTCTTCTTTGTGGCAGCCCCTCAAATACTGGACGACTGCTATCATGCCACCCCCTAATTCTTCTTTTCTTTAGACTAGCCAAACCCAATTCCTGCAACCGTTTTTCCTATGTTTTAGTCTCCAGGCCCTTTAATCATCTTAGTTGCTCTTCTTTGCACTTTTTCCAAAGTCTCAACCAGGGGTGAAATGCCATTGGTTCGGGCTGGTTCACCCAAACCGGTAGTAAAAAATGCTACTGGTTCACCAAACCAGTAGTAAAAATGTTAAAAAAAAAAAAAGTTCCGACAATCAGCTGAATGACACCTGATCATTGGAACTTTTTTTTAAAAAAAACTTTTTTAGCATTTTTTTACTACCAGTTCGGGTGAATAGGTAATAAAAAAATGCTTTTAAAAAGTTTTTAAAAAGGCTCTGACAATCACAGCTGTGCCGAACGATCGTGGGAGCCTCTTTATTTTATTTAATTATTTTAAATCTATTTTAACTTTTGTGTACAAATGTTTTATATTTGGCTGTTCACCGCCCTGAGTCCGGAAGGAGAAGGGCGGTATAGAAATTTGAATAAATAAATAAATAAATAAATAAATAAATAAATAAATAAATAAATAATAAATAAATAAATTTTACTTTTTTAAAGCATTTTTTTATTACCTATTCGCCCGAGCCGGTAGTAAAAAAATGCTTTTAAAAAGTTTTTAAAAGGTTCCCACGATCGCGTGCCACAGCTGATCACACACACAGTCCCTGCGTGCGCTGTTCTACTTACCTTCCCAAGCTTCCTTTTGGTGCGGAGTGCACATGCGTGCACAGAGCTCACATTTGCTCCGTACTATGCAGGCGTGCACGCAGTATGCATTTGGTGCATGGCGCACATGCGCAGCCAGCGAACTGGTAGTAAACTGGTTCCGATTTCACCACTGATCTCAACATCTTTTTTGTAAAGTGATGACCAAAACCGGATGCAACTATTCCAGGTGTGGCCTTGCTAAGGTTTTATAAAGTGGCACTAATATTTTACTGGCATCATTTATGCCATTAAAAAAGATGGGGTAGTTTAAACATAGCTTGCCCATCAGGTAAGTTTATGCATTGTGTCCACTCAGTTAAGTATCTATGCAGACTCCCTCAACGCACACATGGATCAGATGCTTGGGCTTGGCATCACACGTGTTGTTTTATGTACCTTTGCATCTCCTGATTTTGATGAAATCGGAGCATGTCCTTATTGTCTACTTTCTGCCTGCTAGGTCTGGCATTTTTGGAAGCTCCTGAGTCTTTAATTAGCCACTTCACTGCAAGTCATCAAGGAAAGCCATCATGTGAGCTTGGTTCATTTCCCTTAAAGAGAGCTATACACTCTCCTTCCTTCCCTCCTTCTCTTTTTCTTTCTTCTCTTTCGGATCTTAAAACCACATCCCTTTTCCCTTTAGTGCATCCCACTTTCTCCGTTTTACACCACCTAGTTGTTTTTTTTTTTTTTACAAAAACTGCATGTAAAAAAAATGGATGGGTTTATTTATTTATTTATTATTAATCAAATTTCTATACCGCCCTACTCGCGAAGAACTCAGGGCGGTGAACAGCCAAGATAAAATACAGATAATACAAATATTAAAAATCCCTTAAAATTATTAAATATTTTGGCCGAAACACAGATTAAAACACCCAATTTATAAAATCATGAATTAAAAATTTAAAAGAGGAGAGTTAGGCCAGGCCATCCTGCTGAGCACGACGAAACGTGCGCAGGTCCGGGATCTTCCGTATCTCTGGGGGGAGCTCATTCCAGATGGTAGGTGCCCCCACAGAGAAGGCTCTCCCCCTGAGGGCCACCAGTCGACACTGTTTGGCCGACAGCACCCTGAGGAGCCCCTCTCTATGGGAGCGTACTGGTCGGTGAGAGGCTATTGGTAGCAGAAGGCGGTCTCGTAAATACCCCGGTCCGATGCCATGGAGCGCTCTAAAGGTGGTAACCAAAACCTTGAAGCGCACCCGGAAGACCACCGGGAGCCAGTGCAGCTCGCACAGGAGGGGGGTCACATGGGAGCGCCACGTCGCTCCCATAACCACCCACGCGGCCGCATTCTGGACCAGCTGGAGCCTCCGGGTGCTCCTCAAGGGGAGCCCCATGTAGTTCTAAAAAGGTTCTAAAAAGCCCCATGGGTTCTAAAAAGGAGCTACAGGACAAGTCATCCCCGACTTACAACAGTTCGTTTAGTGGCCATTCGAAGTTACAACGGCCCTGAAAAACAGTGGTGGGATTCAACCCATTTAACAACCGGTTCGCTGAAAATGTGAGCGTGCGTCCCTGGGCCCTGAGCTGAGGCAAAAAGCGAGTGGCTGGCATGCTTACTTTTGTGAGCAGAGCGGGCGAGGCACGGTGATGAGGCACGGAGATTAGCTGGACCGCGTGACGAAGGAAAGATAATATATAGGGTGGGGCGGAGTGGAGTGGGCAGGTCCAGCCAGTGGTCGATTTTACCGGTTCTCCAAACTGCAGAAAATTATAACAACCCATTTGCCCCACAGCCAAACTCCCACCCAATCAGTTCACACCCCCACTGGCAGTTAAAAGGAAGAAACAGCTGTGATCACACATTGCTCCTAGAAGCACGAAGCTGAAAACACCAGCCTGAAGATGACGAATGAGACTTCGTCGAAACATCGCCAAGACACTTCCAATTTTACGTGGGAGAAATTTTACTGTCCGGATGCCCTTCCTGTTGCCAATGCGGAGTTTTGTTCAGCAGATATATTCTCATTGTGCCCAGAGAGAGAAGTATCTGCCTCTACCTAGGATAGTCAAAAGGTCGGCAGTTCAGCGGTTCGAATCCAAACATTTTGGGCTCAATTGCGGTCGTAAGTCGAGGACCACTTGTAAATAAATGGAGTCTTGTCTATTAGCATAAAAATGCCCTGCAGTGTTGGAAGTTCATACATTGCAACCATTTCTTGGCTGCCTTGCAAACATAGCGTGAAATTGTTCCTTTAATCAGCAGAATAGTTCCTTTGAACATTTAAAGCAGTAAAAACTATGCAGAGGAAATGAGCACGGCACACACAGACGTTTTAAAAATAAAACAAAATTATTGGTACCATTGTTGATCGCAGTGATATTCTGCATTGTAATGCAAAAAGAACATTGTTTTTGGAAATAGTAGGGAGGCCTTTGTGTTGAGTAATTCCTCTGATTGTAAGCAGTGGAATCTTCCAGATCATTAGGAATTCAGAAAACTAATTCTGTTTTTCCTAAACGGTCGGTTGTTGAACTGCAAGCAGTCGCTTTCCTTCACTTACTCAAACCGATTGTTGGTTCTCCCAGGAGATAAAGGAGTTCCAAAGATTTCTGGTTCCTGTTGAAAGTTTTGGTGTTTCTAAGATTGTCAGCTTTCCTTCAGACCTCAGTTGCATTTCTCTATCTTTTGTTTGGCCCCATCGTTTTTAGGTTACCATTCCTGGCTCAGTTTGGAAGGCAGTCTGTTCTTCACAGCAATGAAATCCTGAGTAAACCAGAGCTGGTATTTAGCCGGTTCAGACCAGTAGCGGAAATCATGGGTGGGAATGGAGATTTTGCAATATCTTTCCCCTGCCACGCCCACCAAGCCACGCCCACAGAACTGGTAGTAAAAAAAATTTGAATTTCACCACTGGTCCAGAGTTATTGAAAGTTGGGGTTTTCCATAGAGGTTTAATAAATTACGGTTGATTGCAACAGTCAGCCAGAAGTTTAGACTAGACTAGAGATCAGCGGTGAAATCCGATTTTTGTTACTGCCTGTTCTGTGGGCGTGGCTTGGTGGGCGTGGTGTGGCTTGGTGGGCGTGGCTTGGTGCGCATGGCAGGGGAAGGATCCTGCAAAATCCCCATTCCCTCCCCAATCCAGGGGAAGGATACTGCAAAATCTCCATTCCCACCCCACTCTGGGACCAGCAAGAGGTGGCATTTGCCAGTTCTCCAAACTACTCAACAATTCAGCTACCGGTTCTCCAGAACCTGTCAGAACCTGCTGGATTTCACCCCTGCTAGAGATGGCATTTTTACGATGGTTTGTCATACAGTCAACCAGATGCTCAGGCTGGATTTGATATTTTTATTCAGTTCTTCCAAAGGATCTAAGATAGGCAGGTGTAGATGTCTGATGATATTAGAAGCATTTTCAGAGCCATGGTGACACAGTGCTTAGAATGCATTATTAAAAGCATTGTGAAGTGGTATAAATCTAAGTGCTTTTCCTTCCTTCCTTCCTTCCTTCCTTCCTTCCTTCCTTCCTTCCTTCCTTCCTTCCTTCCTTCCTTCCTTCCTTCCTGTTAGAATGCAGTATTGCAGGCTAACTCTGCCCACTGCCAGGAGTTCGATCCCAACCGGCTCAAACTTGACTCAGCCTTCCGTCCTTCCAAGGGTGGTAAAATGAGGACCCAGATTGTTGGGGGGGCAATAGGCTGACTCTGTAAACCATTTAGAGAGGGCTGTAAAAGCACTGTGAAGCAGTATATAAGTCTAAGAGCTATTGCTATCATCGCAGGATGTAAGTTGTTCTGGATGTAAGAAGATGCTTTTTGCAATTGTCTGATCTGGGTTTGCCATGCTGCTGCTGCTGCCGTTGCTATTGTTACCCTGTTTCTCCCAAAATAAGACATTCCCCTGATAATAAGCCCAATTAGGCTTTTGAGCACATGGCAATAAGGCCAAGCGCTTATTTCAGGGTTCAAAAAAATATAAGACAGGATCTTATTTTTGGGGAAACAAGGTAGATGGATGGATGGATGGATGGATGGATGGATGGATGGATGGATATAGGATAGATAGATAGATAGATAGATAGATAGATAGATAGATAGATACCCTGTTTCCCCCAAAATAAGACATCCCCTGATAATAAGCCCAATCGGGCTTTTGAGCGCATGGCAATAAGGCCAAGCGCTTATTTCAGGGTTCAAAGAAATATAAGAAGGATCTTATTTTTGGGGAAACACGGTAGATGGATGGATGGATGGATGGATGGATGGATGGATGGATGGATGGATGGATATAGGATAGATAGATAGATAGATAGATAGATAGATAGATAGATACCCTGTTTCCCCCAAAATAAGACATGCCCTGATAATAACCCCAATTGAGCTTTTGAGCGCATGGTAATAAGGCCAAGCGCTTATTTCAGGGTTCAAAAAAATATAAGACAGGGTCTTATTTTGGGGAAAACATGGTACTATTATTATTGCACCATCACCATATTAAACTACTTACAATCCTTCTAATTCCCACCGTTGTAGGGAATTCAAAGTGGATATTCAGCTCCTTGAATTACTGAGCTCTAAAAATCAATGAGGGAGCGTCAGGGACAGAATTCAGAGGACCCCATCGTAGGCACAGCGTCTTAAAATCTGCCCATGGGTGCTAATCCCACTCAAAGATCCTCTTTTTCCCTGAAATCACCCAGAGCCATTATGAATTAAAAGCAGCC
Organism: Pituophis catenifer annectens; assembly: GCF_029215685.1. Classification (NCBI taxonomy): domain Eukaryota; kingdom Metazoa; phylum Chordata; class Lepidosauria; order Squamata; family Colubridae; genus Pituophis; species Pituophis catenifer. Next base: position 24,688,603 of record NW_027256890.1, read on the forward strand.
CATGCCAGAGGTTGTTGTCAGACAGGCAGGAAAAAAACACACACACACACATTTGTGTTTTGTTTTTTGAAGAGGGAGAACTCTTGAAAATCAGCAGTACTATTTTATCATTCCTGGGCAGAAAGCTTACACTTCACCATAGAAGTCACCCTTTTGGTTTAAAAAAAAAAAAAGCTTTAATTGGAGTGTAGTCATGCCTTTGTAGAGATAAGAGGTCCGAAGACACCACACCTGTTCCCATGGTAACCGCTCCATAGAGATGCTTTGCGGACTGTCAGGTCTGCAAAGCTCCATCCAAGACTTACAGGGTGAAAATGTTCAGAAAATCTTGCAAGGGGGGGGTGGGCGTTGGGGTAGTGGAAAATGGAGAAATTCCAAAATATGACTTAGAACTAAGGAGAAATTTCCTGACAGTTAGAACAATTAATCAGTGGAACAACTTGCCTGCAGAAGTTGTGAAATGCCCCAACACTGGAAAATTTTAAGATGATGTTGGATAAACATTTGTCTGAAGTGGTGTAGGGCTTCCTGCCTGGGCAGGGGGTTGGACTAGAAGACCTCCAAGGTCCCTTCCGACTCTGTTATTCTATTCTATTCTATTCTATTCTATTCTATTCTATTCTATTCTATTCTATTCTATTCTATTCTATTCTATTCTGATAGATAGATAGATAGATAGATAGATAGATAGATAGATAGATAGATAGATAGATAGGAAAGAAAGAAAGAGAAAGAAAGAAAGAAAGGAAGGAAGGCAGGAAGGAAGGAAGGAAGAAAGAAAGAAAGAAAGAAAGAAAGAAAGAAAGAAAGAAAGAAAGAAAGAAAGAAAGAAAGAAAGAAAGAAAGAAAGAAAGAAAGAATTCTTTATTGGGCAAGTGTGATTGGACACACAAGGAATTTGCCTTTGGTGCCTATGCTCTCAGTGTACATAAAAAGAAAAGATACATTCGTCAAGAATCATAAGGTACAACACTTAATGATTCTGTGTGTTCACTGCAATTGAAACCCAGCTATTTCCATTGTGTGTTGGTGGAGCACAATGGTGAATCTCCTGATGGAGAGGTGGCAAAGCAGGTCACTCACTTCCTATATTCAGGTCCAACATAAGCATGCTTATTTACACTGATTGTGTTTCGAGCAGTTAAACTTTCTGACCCTTTCCAGAATATATATGACACTGTGGTGTGAAGGGTCAGAAGTTCCACATCACATCAGAATTCTCTTTTGGACTTTCTTTAGAAAAATCCAGAGGAGACCATTTATTCTCTTCCAGGTACTGATACAACAATAAATTATGGGGGGGGGGGGGTTGCCAACAATATAAAGAATTTAAACCATGTTGGTTGACTTTACACAGGCATTTGAAACTTTATGTTTTAACATGCTATTGAAAACTGGTCCGTTTCTAAAATAAAGTTGCTTTTTTTTTTCTGGAGAATCCAAACTTCTTTTGTTTCACATGGCCAGGTCTTAAATCCACGGCCGATCTAATTTAATGACATATTAGTCCTGTCCATGGTTTCTGTTAGCGTCTGGATGAAAACCAGGTCGATAGAATCTAGATCACGTGAAGTGTTCATACCACTTTATAAGGCCTTGGTAAGGCGATACTTGGAATCCTGCATCCAGTTTTGGTCGCCACGATGTAAAAAAGATGTGGAAAAGAGTGCAGAGAAGAGCAACTAAGAGGATTAGGGGATGATTGGAGGCTAAAACATATTAAGAACGGTTGCAGGAACTGAGCAGTCTTCCAATATCTCAGGGGCTGCCCCAAAGAAGAGGGAGTCAAGCTATTCTCCAAAGCCCCTGAGGGCAGGAGAAGAAGCAATGGGTGGAAACTAATCAAGGAGAGAAGCCACTTAGAACTAAGGAGAAATTTCCTGACAGTGAGAACAATTCATCAGTGGAACAACTTGCCTCCAGAAGTTGCAAATGCTCCAACACCTGAAGTTTTTAAGAAGAGGTTGGATAGCCATTTGTCTGAAGTGGTGTAGGGTTTCCTGCCTAAGCAGGGGGTTGGACTAGAAGACCTCCAAGGTCCCTTCCAACTCTGTTATTCTATTCTATTCTATTCTATTCTATTCTATTCTATTCTATTCTATTCTATTCTATATTTTTACTCATTTTCTATGATCATTTCCACATTTATACCATTTAACAAAATTTCCATTTCTGCCAAATCGTGGTGGGTTTTTAAGCATTGCAATTCTATTTTTTGTTATTGTTTCTTTTCTGTTTCCCCCCACCCCCCCCTTAACAAAAGCTTCAAAGTGCTTCTCTGCATTTGATTATCACCAGGGCTGGGGAGAACATTGGCAAAGATCCAGCTGAAATAGAATTAATGCCGTCATGTTCAAAGCTGGGCATTTTGCGCTGTCCGTGGTGCTAACCAGAGAGACCTTGAACTGAAAGCTATCAGCTGAGCAGATATTTCGGTCCCGGCTCCAGGTTTTTGCTGTCTCTTCCTCTCTCTGTGGTAGAGATGAAGAATACCCAATGAATTATATATAGAATTTTCCTCCTACACACACTCCCTTTCTTCCCCGTTAAAGCAAAGGATGGGGGAATGTGGAAAGGAATCTATCCGATGAATTGAGGAAATAAGATTCCAGCTCCAGGTTTTCCCTCTGGCTCCCCCAACAATGCTACCCAGAAATAGAAGGATGCTGAAATTGCTCAGCAGTGATGCAGAAGGTATGTGCTTTTTCAGTTCTGGTCCTGATGCTGAGCTTGCGGTGAGGTCTCTGTGGCGCAATGGACGAGCGCGCTGGACTTCTAATCCAGAGGTTCCGGGTTCGAGTCCCGGCAGAGATGGTCTCCAGGACAGGTGTCTTAATTTTTCGCTCGTCTTGGAGCATGAGATGCTGATTGTTTCTATTTAATTCCGGAGGATTTGGAAGAGGAAAAATGAACGCCAAAGACTCAAATCCCCTGGGTCAGGCAGTCTGCATTCTCTCAGACATTTATGGCCAGATTTACATGGCACAAATGCTTTTCTTCCTTTGTATTTCTTTCCGATTTTGCTTTGCAGGCCTTTATTGTTTTAAGGTTATTGTTATTATTATTGCTTGCTATGTTTAAAACCTAGCAATACACTGGAGTTTTATTTATTTGCCTGTTTTTACTGCCTGTTTTTAATCTCATTTGGCATTCAAAGAACGATTTCTTAAAATATTTTAAAAGGTATCCTTTTTTTAATAATAATCTTTTCTGCTTCTGATATGCTGTAGCTCTAGTTTAACTTCCCCGGCTTCAATTGAAATCATTTCATCAAAGGATTTCTGTTTAAATTAGAACGTAGGATTTGCTCGTCTTTTCTTTGTTGTGTTTCCACCTTCTGGCTCCATTGAAAAGGTTGGAGGTTAAAGACGTTCTAGTAAAATATTCTGAAGAGCTTATTTGGTTCAGAGGTCAGTGACCTTTTCAGACCCTGAATGTCTCGTGCCCCCCCTCCATCCCTAAAACACTGACAATCTGCCCAGATTACCGAATCTCATGAAATTTAAGCCATCTCTCCTCCTCGTGTCATGAAAATAAAAAGGTTATGAATTGTTTTGCCTTTTTCTCTGGATTGTTTAACGCAGAGGGAGTTGCAAAGGCATGCTGCATCAGTGCTCTCTCTTGCTCTCTCTCTCTCTCCCTCCATCCCTCCCTCCCTCTCTCTCTCCCTCTCCCCCCACCTGGTGTTTCCAAGTTCATGACAGAATTGTGCTATATATCCCTGATGTCAGGGTTCCAAGTAACACCCCCATTTTTTACCTTTGAGCCTTCAGGCCTGCCACCTGATTCCATGACAAGGAATAGAATAGTAACAGTTACAGAGTTGGAAGGGACCTTTGAGGTCTTCTAGTCCAACCCCCTGCTTAGGCAGGAAACCCTACACCACTTCAGACAAATCGTTAGCCAATCTCTTCTTTAAAACTTCCAGTGTTTGAGCATTCGCAACTTCTGGAGGCAAATTGTACCACGGGTTAATTGTTCTAACTGTCAGGAAATTTCTCCTTAGTTCTAGAATAGAATAGAATAAAATAGAGTAAGTAGAGTAGAGTAGAGTAGAGTAGAGTAGAGTAGAGTAGAATAGAATAGAGTAGGGTAGGGTAGGGTAGGGTAGGGTAGGGTAGGGTAGGGTAGGGTAGGGTAGGGTAGAATAGAATAGAATAGAATAGAATAGAATAGAATAGAATAGAATAGAATAGAATAGAATAGAATAGAATAGAATAGAATAGAATAGAATAGAATTCTTTATTGGCCGAGTATGATTGGACACACAAGGAATTTGTCTTTGGTGCATACACTCTCAATGTACATAGAAAGAAAAGATGCATTCGTCAAGAATCATAAGGTACAACACTTAATGATAGTCATAGGGAACAAATAAGCAATCAAATCATATTAGGAAACAGTCAATGTAAATCTTAAGGATACCAGCAACAAGGTTACAGTCTTACAGTCATAAGTGGGAGGAGATGGGTGATAGGAACAATGAGACGATTAATAGTAATGCAGAATTAGTAACTAGTTTGACCGTGTTGAGGGAATTATCTGTTTAGCAGAGTGATGGCATTCGGGAAAAAACTATCCTTGTGTCTGGTTGTCTTGGTGTGTAGTGCTCTATAGCATCATTTTGAGGGTAGGAGTTGAAACAGTTTATGTCCAGGATGCAAGGGGTCTGTAAATATTTTCACCGTCCTCTTTTTTATTTATTTTTTATTATTAGTTTCCACCCATTGCTTCTTGTCCTGCCCTCAGGTGCTTTGGAGAATAGCTTGACTCCCTCTTCTTTGGGGCAGCCCCTGAGATATTGGAAGACTGCTATCATGTCTCCCCTAGTCCTTCTTTTTCATCAAACTAGACATACCCAGTTCCTGCAACCGTTCTTCATATGTTTTAGCCTCCAGTCCCTTAATCCTCTTTCTTGCTCTTCTCTGCACTCTTTCCAGAGTCTCAACATCTTTTTTACATCGTGACAAGGAATCTAACCAACACCTGAAAGTCCTGGTAAATTCCCTGTCCAGTTTCATAAATTCCAAAATCCAGTGGAGGCTATGTTGAATCTACTTCCCTTTCTGTTTTACGAACAAACCCTACTATCTCCAATCAAAGAGTAATGTCGAAGGACATTGTTGACGAAGTCTGTTTTCTGGCACCACAGCAAAGCTGAAGAAGAAGTAATGAGCCCTTCAAGATAAGGTATTATTCCAGCATTGATCTGCCGCGTCTAATGAATTATTCCTGGAACTCCCAAACATCCAACGGTTTTCTACAGCCTGAGTTGCCCTAATAAAGTTATGGTCTCCTTTGATTTGGATTTTCTTGTCTGATGCTCAACTCCACTGTTAATACTTTTTAAAATAAATCTTGGCTTCTCTTTCCCTCAGCTTAAGAAGAAGGATAATACAGGTGGTCCTCAACAATCTGGGTCCTCATTTCACCAATGGAGGACTCTCCAATACAGTAGAAAATAGAATAGAATGGAATGGAATGGAATGGAATAGAATAGAATAGAATAGAATAGAATAGAATAGAATAGAATAGAATAGAATAGAATAGAATAGAATAGAATATGGAATGGAATGGAATGGAATGGAATGGAAAATGGAATGGAATGGAATGGAATGGAATGGAATGGAATGGAATGGAATAGAATAGAATAGAATAGAATAGAATAGAATAGAATAGAATAGAATAGAATAGAATAGAATAGAATAGAATAGAATAATAGTTGGAAGGGACTTTGGAGGTCTTCTAGTCCAACCCCCTGCCTAGGCAGGAAACCCCTACACCTGTCAACTCGTCAACTACTATATACAGGTTGTCCTTGACTTAGGTTGCTGAGTGAGAAATTCGTTAAGCGGGTTTTCCCCCATTTTACAACTTTTCTTGCCACGTTGGTTTAGAGAATCACTGTGCCGTTGTTAAATTAGTAACACGGTTGTTAAGTGAATCTGGCTTCCCCATTGACTTGGCTTGTCCAGAAGGTTGCAAAAGGGGGATCGCATGACCCAGGGACACGGCCGCCGTCATAAATGTGAATCAGTAGCCAAGCATCTGTGTCCATGGGGATGCTGCAACGGTGCTAAGTGAGAAAAACAATCACAAGTCACTTTTTTTCAGGGCTGTCGTATCTTTGAATGGTCACTAAGTGAACTGTCGTAAGTGGAGGACTACCTGTAATAATAAGGGAAGCTAAAAGCTGGAGAATAAAATGTTCTATGGCTACTGCTTGCAACGTCTTTGTGTAGTAGCTAGAGAGCAGCTGTTAGAGACTGTCAAGAAGAGAAACCTAAAACTTCCATGTAGATTTAGTTGGCCACTCTGGAAAGGAATACGTTGGCCAAAATGGTCTTTCATTTTGGAGGAAGGCAAAGGGTTAATAAATTGTTAACATTTGCCTGGATGTATAGCTGTTTCTCTGCATGGTTGTGTTGGGTTGGTGGTGGTCTCGTTTTGTTTATGTTTTCTAACACATTATTTCTTCTTGTATCCCTACTAAGCTGCCTAATGGATCCTTCAGGATAAAGAAGTATTGCATAAAGACTCTAGAGGGAAGGAGAACAATTTCCTGCCTGTGGGAAAGAATATATAACAGAAGGGACCTTGGAGGTCTTCTACTCCAACCCTCTGCTCAAGTAGGAAACCCTACCCCATTGTCCAATCTCTCTTGGAAACCTCCAGTGAAGCAATGCCACTGTCAACTCGCAAAGCATCCTTGGCCTGCTCTCAAGTTGCCATAGGCAAGTGGGATGGGAAGCCGACGAAGCAACACGGCAGCCAAAGACAGGAGCACATTCCAGACATATCTTTCTCAAGGCTGTCTCCCAGGGTTACCCACAGCAGCCGGAGGGGAGTGATCTCTACAACCCGCGAAATTGCTCCGTTGGCGAATGTGATTGATGACACACTCTGGGGGTGAGAGGGGAAACAGGGTCATGGATTAGGGCCGTAAATTATGTGGGGTCAGAGTTGGCTTTACTTGGGTACGTGCCGACATGGAGCTCCTAATAAATAACTGGATTTCTTTTGAAGCTTGGCTCGAGGCTGATGATTTAATTAGGGCATATGTTGACAGCCTGACAGCCATTTGCAAAGCTGTTTTAAGGGGGTGAAAACGGTGTGGACCTTTGCACCCTACATGGCCATCAGTCTATGTTATGTATTACATGGCGTATTTTCAAAGAAAGACCATAGGAAAGGAGGACAAAAGAAGGAGAAACACCATTTGAGGGTAGGAAGCCAGAAGCTAGTTTCTTTGATGGCTTGCTTCACCGACAAGTTAGCACTCCTACCAATGAATTTAATGCCACACGTGGCCACATATCTCTTTCTTCCGCAAACTTTTTCTAACTCCTTCCCCCTGAAAAGTTTTGTTTCTCTTTCTTCTCCATGTTAATTGGGTTGAGTTAATTACTCCATGGGGGGATGGAAGGGAGCCGTGCTGGGCCTTACTCTTTAAAACAGAGAGTTGAAAGTGAAGTTCATTTCCCTTGTTTCCTTACAAACAAACCCCCTTGACACTTAAGTCCCAAATGTGGGTGATGAGACTTTGGCTTCCTCTGGAGGAAGAGAGAAGACAAAGAAAACAAACTCATTAAGAGAAGATATCCCATACGTGTTTGTTAATGAAGAACACAACAGAAGCTCTACTGGGAAGAAAGATGATTCGGGGGGTTTAAACAAAGAGTTCCTACTGATGATCTGATTCCTGTGCCTTTGAAAGGAAGCAGTTAGAATAGAGTAGAGTAGAGTAGAGTAGAGTAGAGTAGAGTAGAGTAGAGTAGAGTAGAGTAGAATAGAATAGAATAGAATAGAATAGAATAGAATAGAATAGAATAGAATAGAATAGAATAGAATAGAATAGAATAGAACAGAACAGAACAGAACAGAATATCAGAGTTGGAAGGGACCTTGGAGGTCTTCTAGTCCAACCCCCTGCCCAGGCAGGAAACCCTACACCACTTCAGACAAATGGTTGTTCAGTCTCTTCTTAAAAACTTCCAGTGTTGGAGCATTCGCAACTTCTGAAGGCAAGCTGTTCCACTGATTAATTGTTCTCACTGTCAGGAAATTTCTCCTTAATTCTAAGATGCTTCTCTCCTTGGTTAGTTTCCACCCATGGCATCTGCCCTCAGGTGCTTGTCAGGTGCTTTGGAGAATAGCTTGACTCCCTCTTCTTTGGGGCAGCCCCTGAGATATTGGAAGATGCTATCAAGTCACCTCTAGTCCTTCTTTTCATTAAACTAGACATACCCAGTTCCTGCAACCGTTCTTCATATGTTTTAGCCTCCAGTCCCTTAATCCTCTTTGTTGCTCTTCTCTGCACTCTTTCCAGAGTCTCAACATCTTTTTTACATCGTGTTATCAACAACTGTATTCACACAATGTCTTTCATTCCAGTTCTTGAATTAATCCATTTTTCTGAGTTTGTGTACCACTAACCAAATAGGCCAAATTTGTACACTATGTTAAGCAACAACTCAAATCAAGGTTTTATTTCTTCTGCATCTAGATCAAACTTTAAAGTGCCACCTTCTTGGTTTTATCATTGGCCAAAATTAAGTCATTATTGGTACACGTTTCTGGTACCAGCAGATAAGCCAGGTTCTGCCTCTCTCCCACAGTCACACAGTGTGTTGTGTGATCTGTTAAGAGCCTCCATTTGAGCATATTGGTTTTACACTTCCAACAAACCAAGGTTAAGATTAACTGCCTATTGCAGGTTATGCAAATGTAATTCCTAAATGTTAACTGCTTTGATTAAGCTTGTTTTATAAACACGGCAATCTCTCATTTATATCTTTGGAATTATTGCAAAAAAAAATCTAGCGATTCGTTCCTAAAAAAATCAGCTCAAGCAATTTGATACATGAAGAAGAGGAAAGTGGTTCTTTCCTTTCCTTCAATGGCCAACTGGATAGATAGCTTTACTATTTATGTTTGTATGTTCCATTCCTTTTCACACACACAAACCCAAAATGGCATTCATGGAAGTTGAGAGAAATCACAGTGGAGATGGGATAATGTCTTAAAGTCATCAAGCTACCTTAGGAGTCTGTCGTCTGCATCTCCATTACTGTCTGGTTTGGCTCTGCAACCCAACAAGACAGACCCAGACTTCAGAGGATCATTAGAGCTGCAGAAAAAAACAATGGCTACCAACCTGCCTTCCATGGAGGACCTGTATACTGCAGGAGTCAAAAAGAGGGCTGGGAAAATATCTACAGACCCCTCACATCCTGGACATCAACTCTTTCAACTCCTACCCTCAAAACGCTATAGAGCACTGCATATCAGAACAACTAGACACAAGGACAGTTTTTTCCCGAATGCCATCACTCTGCTAAACAAATAATTCCTGCAACTGTGTCAAATTAACTACGAAGACAGTAGTTCTTCTCATCCTTACTAATACCTATCTCTTCCCACTTATGGCTATATCCATGTTGCTTGTATCTTTACAATTTATATTGTTTTTATTGTTTCCTAGTATGATTTGATTGCTTATTAGTATCCTATGACTATCATTAAGTGTTGTATATTATGATTCTTGACTAATGTATCTTGTCTTTTCATATACATTGAGAGCAAAGACAAATTCCTTGTGTGTCCAATCACACTTAATAAAGAATGGCCAATAAAGAATTCTAATTCTGTTCTGTTCTGTTCTGTTCTGTTCTGTTCGGTTCGGTTCGGTTCGGTTCGGTTCGGTTCGGTTCTCTTCTCTTCTCTTCTCGTCTCGTCTCTTCTCTTCTCTTCTCTTCTCTTCTCTTCTCTTCTCTTCTCTTCTCTTCTCTTCTCCTCTCTTCTCTTCTCTTCTCTTCTCTTCTCTTCTATTCTATGAGGAGGATAACAAATTTCACAGCACACCTAACTCTACTCGCAAGCATTTCGCCACACTATGGCGGGGCCACGAATGGTGCAGCTGGCACTGATTTCATTGTTTTCAATGGTGTTTTTCAAACTTTTGGAATTCTTCAATAATAATTATTTACTGGGTTGGCAGCAACTAGAGATGGATGGACCTCTAGGTTTTACTTCATTTCATTTCTCATCTTTTTCTTGTTTCATCGCTAATCTGCATCCATTTTCAATTCTTTATCGACACCTGCAAATAATATCTGTGCTTATTTTCATATCGGCCCCCAAACTTAGTGCACGTTTCCATTCATTTTCTCCTAAGATAAGCATTTGCCTGCCTAAGATCAAACCTTGCCTGAGGAGGAGGAGGAGGAGGAGGAGGAGGAGGAGGAGGAGGAGGAGGAGGAGGAGGAGGAGGAAGAAGAAGAAGAGGAGGAGGAAGAAGAAGAGGAGGAGGAAGAAGAAGAAAGAGAAGGAGAAGGAAAAGGAGGAGGAGGAGGAGGAGGAGGAGGAGGAGGAGGAGGAGGAGGAGGAGGAGGAGGAGGAGGAGGAGGAGAAAGAGAAGAAGAAGGAGAAGGAGAAGGAGAAGGAGAAGGAGAAGGAGAAGGAGAAGGAGAAGGAGAAGGAGAAGGAGAAGGAGAAGGAGAAGGAGAAGGAGAAGGAGAAGGAGAAGGAGAAGAAGAAGTTGTTGTTCACCAGGTGCATTACAAAAGTTGGAACAATCTTCAATGTATCTGTCTTCCGGATAGATACAGAAACTTCACTTTGAGCACAACCATCTAACAATGACAGCAATTTTTCCACACCAGCTTCACAAACAATTTAGATGCAGTGCAGATCTTTCAACTTTAGCTTCTTATATACAAGTCCAGACTTGTATATATAATCATATATAAACCTATGTCTCCATATTTGAATTTAGACCAGAATTGTAGGTAAGTCTATTACTTGTTGATTTCTTCAAGCTGGATGGAAGAACCACTGAGGATCTTTACTTAGTGCTGTGCTGGGAGGAAAAACTGTTTTCTTTTAGAAACCCACAGGACCCAGTCAGGGGAGCGGGGGAAACCCTAAGCCCCCTTCTCTCCCTGTAGAGATAAATGGAGGTCTCAGGATAATTTCCAGATTTGATTTACTGTAAGAGAAGATAGAAATACAGCCTCCAAATGTCCTGCTTGTCCCAGGGATTAAGACAGGAGATATTTGAACAGGAATATATAGATATAGATAGATATATAAACCTTGCTCAGAATCTTTGCCTTCCTAAAAGGGGAGTATGAAGTTTGTGTGGTGGTAAGTGCTTGCACGTTTAATTTCTTTTTGCTAAATAACAACTTCCTTTGAAGTTTTTTAAACAAATAACTGGGGGGAGGGAGATAATTCATTTACCAACAAATGCCAGAGACACCCGTCATTTCAAGTAACGACTGCTTATTTTCTCACTTCCTGCTTTTTTCTCCTTGCAGTTTTATGTGGAATCTGATTTCTTGGAAAGGGTACCTTACACAACATATTGAAAAATTAGTTTCATCCATCTGAACACCTTTTCAGTTCTGCTTCTGACATGTCTTGCTTCGGTTTCTCAAAGGTGAAATTGCAAGATAAGTAATAGGGTAGCCGAAGTCCTTCGAACTTAGGACAAAAAAAAATATTATTATTTTCCCTTCCCTCTCTCTTCTACTCTTCTATGGAAAAATGTGATTTAGCTGGTGAAGATAGACCATTCTGCTATTAAACTGCGTAATTTTTGCAGTTTTAAAGCAAGTGGGGTACAGAAATTACAACTGGGCATTACCGCAAACCAGCAAGTCACCCCAGCCGTCCAAATATATTCTAGAAGGGGGGGGAAAAAACTGAATTAAGAATGGATATTAGTGTGCAAACATTGTGAGTTCTTCCGGTTCTGTTCCTAAAATTCCTACGTAGAAAATGCTTCCATTCTGAATGAAAACATCTTTTACAGTAAGAGTAACAGAGTTGGAAGGGACCTTGGAGGTCATCTAGTCCAACCCCCTTGCTAATGCAGGAGGCCTGTCCTAGGGATTCGAACCGCCGAACTGCCGACCTTTCTGATTGACAAGCTCAGTTTCTTAGCCACTGAGCCACCTATACCAAAGCTCGAGAGAGAGAGAGAAACACAGATTTTTACAAGTGTAAATTCTGCCTGTCTTAGCTTGAACACCAATAAATACCAAAGAACATTTTTAAAACATCTTGGAAATAATTGTGCAATGGGAGGGGCAATGCATTTCCATTGCGGTAGCTTGTTATTTCTCCCAAACACGTTAGGAAAAATCCCTTGATTTTTCTTTTTGCTGTACGAAGCTGTAGTAGGATATTTTGAAGTCAGTTCGGTCAGTCGGAGTTAACAATCTTACTCTCTTTTATGCATATATAAGAGCCTTGGTGGCGCAGCAGACTAAAGTGCTGTTAAGTAGCACCAGCTGCTTGCAATTAGTGCAAGTTCAAATCTCACCAGGCTCAAGGTTGACTCAGCCTTCCATCCTTCCGTGGTAGGTAAAATGAGGACCCAGATTGTGGGGGCAATAAGATGACTTTGTATAAAAAAAACCACCGCTTAGGGGGGCCGAAAGCCCTACTAAGCAGGTATATACAAAAGTATGAAGGCTATTGCTTAACGCATTGTAAGCCACCCTGAGTCTCCAGAGAAAGGGCGGCATATAAATCGAACCAATAAATAAATAAATAAATAAATAAATAAATAAATAAATAAATAAATAAATAAATATTAATTGATAATCTTAAAAAAATTGATAAGCCAACTTTGCTGTGTTTGGAGGGATGCTCCTCAAAATGAAGACTTGGTCGTAAGGTTCTTCCCTGATTGTGCCCAATGATCAAAACTAACTTAGTTTGGAAAACTAGCAAATCCTCCTACAATTTTTGCCACTCTCAAAATAACTTGTCTGGTCCTGTTTTTGTGGCTTAGTTGCCCCTTGTAATCCTGCAGATCTATCGCTACTCAGAGGGAGCCACGGGAAACATGGAAGGCTACTACAACCACACCAGAGTCGTTGAATTCATCATTGTGGGATTCCCTCATCTTCGGCACCTCCAAACTCTCCTTTTTGTTTTGCTCCTCCTCGTCTACGTCTTCACCATCTTTGGCAATCTGTTGATTTTCACCATCATCCGTACGGATTGCCGGCTCCATACGCCCATGTACTTTTTCATCAGCATCCTTTCTTTCTTGGAGATCTGGTACACAGCAACCACCATTCCCAAGATGCTGTCTAACCTGCTTAGTGAAAGAAAAAGCATATCCTTCACGGGGTGCCTCCTTCAGACGTACTTTTTCCACTCTCTTGGAGCCACCGAATGCTACTTGCTTACCGCCATGGCCTACGACAGATATCTCGCCATCTGTAAGCCCCTGAGATACCCTTCGGTGATGACAACCAAGCTGTGCGCACAGATGGCCGCCACTTGCTGGATCTGTGGTTTCATGTGTCCCGTCACAGAAGTCATCCTGGTCTCCAAGTTACCTTTCTGTGGCCCCAACCAGATCAAACATATCTTCTGTGACTTCCCACCGCTTCTCAGCTTGGCCTGTACGGACACCTCAATCAACGTGCTGGTTGACTTTGCGGTCAATGCTTTCATCATTCTAGTGACCTTCTCGTTCATCATGGTTTCCTACGCCAAGATCATCCAAACGGTCTTGAAGATCCAGACCGCCGAGAGCCGTGAGAAAGCTTTCTCAACCTGTGCCTCGCATCTGACGGTAGTCCTCCTCTTTTTTGGAAGTATCATTTTCATGTACGTGAGACTGAAGACGAGCTATTCCTTAGAGTACGACAGGGCCTTCGCCGTGATCTATGCTGTCCTGACTCCATTAGTCAACCCTATCATTTATAGCCTTCGAAACAAAGAAATCCTGAGGGCCATAAAGAGGAGAATCCACCTGAAGAGCGTCCTCAGACCTTGAATCTCTTGGAATGGGGCTTCAGATTTAGGATCCACAATGAAATAGGCAGTGGAATTTAAACTTAAGGCTGGTGATGAGGTGGACAGCACGAAGGTCAAATTGACAATTCAGAGTTATGTCTGGTTTCTGTATTCTCTGTCCATGGTTCTGAAATCAAGTTTGCTGTCCAGTTTTTTTCCCCACAGTTTACTTCCTCCTACTTCCTGTCTACACCTACTTTGAAACTGTAATGTGCTAATTTTCCCACCGCCTAGAAGGAATTTTTGGCTAGGGTTGCACTCAAAAACACTAGTGGGTAGGGAGGAGGTGAGCCTTAATTTTGTTTTAATTTTAAATTTTGCCATGATGTAAAAAAGATGTGGAGACTCTAGAAAGCGTGTAGAGAAGAGCAATGAAGACGATTAGGGGGCTGGAGGCTAAAACATATGAAGAACGGTTGCAGGAACTGGCTATGTCTAGTCTGATGAAAAGACTAGGGGAGATATGATAGCAGTCTTCCAATATCTCAGGGGCTGCCCCAAAGAAGAGGGAGTCAAGCTATTCTCCAAAGCCCCTGAGGGCAGGACAAGAAGCAATGGGTGGAAACTAACCAAGGTGGGAAGCAACTTAGAACTAAGGAGAAATTTCCTGACAGTGAGAACAATTAATCAGTGGAACAACTTGCCTCCAGAAGGTGTGAATGCTCCAACACTGGGAGTTTTTAAGAAGATGTTGGATAACCATTTGCCTGAAGTGGTGTAGGGTTTCCTGCCTAAGCAGGGGGTTGGACTAGAAGACCTCCAAGGTCCCTTCCAACTCTGTTATTCTATTCTATTCTATTCTATTCTATTCTATTCTATTCTATTCTATTCTATTCTATTCTATTCTATTCTATTCCTATTCTATTCTATTCTATTCTATTCTATTCTAAATACCATCAAGCTATGATGCCTTGCAATACTCAATAAATCCATTTCAACCACACAACATTCAGCACTTACTAAATTCTTCAAAATAGCCAGAGGAAAACACAGGACAACCAATGCATGAATTGATTGATCTTTTCTCCATATGCCAAGCTGTATTGTTACTATTAAAACTAATTTAGAATTCATATTCTCCATAGTATCCATGAGCTTTCCTGTCTAAAAAAAATTCAATTAATGAGAATTTGTTTTCTGTAATTTATCCCTTATTGCGCACATTTAAAACGGCCCAATTTCCATGTCTAAATTTCCCTGGACATATGCTATCTGAGGTTTTCAACCTGGAGATTTATTAAAATGTAAAACTATTCCAGATTATAAAAAAGTTATAATAAAAGAGATCATGCCAAAGAAAGGTTAATGAAGGATATTCGTTTGATTTTACCAGATATAAGTAAACCGCACAAAAAAGAACGGAAATGGCTTCTGCAAACATTCTCCTTCGATGTTTTAAAAAAAGTGTAGAATTATTATTTGCTTAATAATTCAAGACTCCGTGTGTGACAGATTACCGGAGATAACAGTGTAAAATAATCCCACTTCAAACACTTGTATGAATATATGCTTTCTGAGGGTAAATGAATGTAAATAAAACTTATTCTCTTTGAGATCTCTGTAGACTCTTTTCAATTATTCTATTTATTTATTTTTTTATTAATTATCCATTTCTGGAAAGTCTGAGGAATTCACAATCAGTAAATAACTTTGGCAGCTGACATTTTATGCTTGTTTTCTCCTTCTTACGGTGCTTTCTAGTTATTCCTAGCTAGATTTATCAATACGACAGAGGAAATCTAAGACGTATCGAGTGCCATTTACTATCGGATATCCTTCCTCTATTTTGCACAAGATAATCAAGCGTGGAGATATCAGGATAGGAGATGGATTCATGAGCAATTTGATCAACTGGAGTCAAATTTCAGTATTGGATTGGATCCAATCCCTTTGACGAATTGATCTCAAGACATCAAACATAGCCACAATCCCCTCTGAGTTGATTATTTATACCCCATTACCGAAACCTGACTGGTAACACTTCAAGAAATGATATTTAAGTGATCTGTAATCCTTGGGTTATTTATGCTTCATGCATTATTTATATATTCCTTGATATACTGGGTGTTTTGGGGTTTTTTTGTTGTTTTTTTTGCCCCAAAGATTTTCAGGATGGTTCAGACCTAAGCAAGTAAAGCAAAATTCATCCTTGATCTTACAAGCTAAAAGAGACATAGCAGGGAAGAAAAGGGAGGTGGGGTTGGGAAGAGGGAAATCCATGTATAGCTTTTCACATGAACTAGTTGTGATGGAAAGAGCTCAGGTAGGCACATACAATGATGGGCAACTGTGGCATATTTTAGGAGAGCAAAACTGGTGGTTCTTTCAGCAGAGATTCAGTGGTGGGATTCAGCCAGTTTCAGTAAAAATGTGTGGCAGAAAGTGGACTCTGGGTGTGTTTTTCCAAATGCACTAAGTGAGGTTGAATGTGTATAGTTTTAGAAGAGCTCTCTCTGTGTGTGTACATACACATACAGTATCTATAGTAAATAATATATCTTTTTGTATACCTATACACACACTATACCTGTGATGGCAAATCTCTGGCACCATATCGGTGGGCATGCAAGCTCAACTCCGGCACAGCTGATTTTCCGGCCTTCTGGGCCCACCACAAGTAGGGAAACAGGCCATTTCTGGCCTCTGGGGGGGGTGGGGAAGGCCGTTTTCGCCCTCCCCAGACTCCTAGAAAGGCTCTGGAGGCTGGGGAGAGCAAAAAACGGGCCTTCCGGTCCTACTGGAAGTTGGCAAATGGGCCATTTTCGGCCTCCAGGGGGTGGGGAAGGTTATTTTCACCCTCCCCAGACTCCTAGAAAGGCTCTGGAGGCTGGGCAGAGCAAAAAACAGGCCTACCATGCCATCGCGTGCCAGGAGCAGGGGGAGCGTAGGGGATCGCATGCACAGGGGCAGGGTGCATAGAATTATGGATGTGAGCACACATGCGCATGACACAAGCCCTGCTCCCGGCACGCGATGGCCAAAAAGTTAGCCGTCACTGCACTATACTATGTAATATGTATGTATACGTATGGCATATATACATGGGATTCAATAGTGTATTTTGGATGTTCAGTGGTAGTAAATAAATAGACTGGGAAATTGTATCTCTTTGAGGCGAGGAGAGGCCAGGCAAGGCACCCCTTGACATGAGTGACGTCAAGTTGGCCATACCCACCCACTCACATGCGCACCCAGCCACGCCCACCCAGTCACATGACCACCAAGCCATGCCCACAGTACCAGTAATAAAAAAAATTAATCCTACCACTGGAGATGATGCAATAGCTATTTCTTCTCTCCCTCTCCCGTGCATTGCAAAGGCTGTTGGGGAAAATGGTTTTAAAGACAGACACTTAACAGTAGTGGCCGAAATTGTGGAAACCTTTTGAGGAAATCTAGCTAATAATACCACTTTTTTGGGGGGGGAGTAGTACCATAAAATTACATATCAATGGAAAGATAATTTAATCAAGAACTTAATGCAATAACTTTTATGAATGATTTGCCATTAGAAGAGCAGTTGCAGTATAAAGAAGAAAAGTGAAACACGTAAAAAAAAAACGAGATATACAAAAATTACCATCATAGAAAAAACAAGATACACAAAAATTATCACCATGTCAGTTAACACTTAGTTGGGTAACCTTTAGCATGAATGACAGCCTTACAACGTCTTCCCATGGAGGGAACCAAGTCTTTTAGTTCTGCAGCTGTTATCATGTGAAACCACGATTGAATGATGGCTTCTATTAACTGGGTTTTATTGCTGGGTCGCTTCTGACTAAACAGTTTCTTTCGTCAGCTCCATAGATTTTCAATTGGGTGAAGGTCTGGGCTATTCCCAGGCCATTCCAGCAGTGGAATAGGATTATCTTGAAACTCCAAAAAAAAAAGTGGTGTTATTAGCCATCAAACCTCAAAAATACACTTTTCCCAAAAGATTTTCCACAATTTTGGCCACTACTGTACATACAATCTTCCGTCCAATAAATCTTACCTGCGTCCTGGAGGCTTCCAGATGAGGTTTCTTACTTGGGAAGTTATCAGTGACCATCTATCTCTGCACTTGGGTGGGAAGACATTCCATTTTGTCATCCTTGATTTTGCAGCCTGGTGAATTCATTCTTCCTTCTTCTCTTCTTCCTCCTCCTCCTCCTCCTCCCTCTTCTCTTCCTCCTGTTGTGGCCTATCAGTGGCCTGTGCAGCTAGTAGCTGATTCCGACAGCGAGGAGGCTGGTGTGGTGCTGCGCCAGCAGCCTGTGCAGCTGGCACTCGAGTCAGACAATGAGGAGGCTGGAGAAGATGTGGTGCCAGAGGCAGGGATTCAGCCAGGGCCTTCAGAACCTCCAGAAGCTCCCATAAGTGAAGAGGAAGAAGAGGAGGAGCCTCTTCTCGATGCACGGGCGCACAGAGCTGCCAAAAGGCAGGAGTGGCTCCTCATGAGGAGGTCTCCTTGAGAGTAAGGCTTGGGGCTAATTGGCCTCTCCCTTAGCCTATTTAAGGAAGGACCACAACTGAGGCAATTTGCAGGGAACCACTTCATTCACTCTCTTTTGCGTCCTGATCTTAGTTCTCTTATCAGTTTCCTGCAAATTGCTTCCGGGCTTTCTGCCAACCATAGTAAGATTATGATTATTTATTCTTTGGATTCTTGTAGGCTGTTAAGAAAGTTAATTAACAACCTTTATTTGAAAAACACTGATTTAATCTAGTAAACTAAGGTTTGTACAGACTTTGTGTGTGCTGCATTCTTTGGGGTCCATAGCTGGGGCAGAAGACCTCCCCAGATGCACCAGCTCCATTTTGTTGATGCAAGATTTTTTTTTTTTGAGCAGAAGAGTGCAGATGTTTTGCAGGGGCTGGGATGACTTTTCAGATCCTTTCTGGACTGCTTTCTAGAAGAGAGTCAAGTTGTTTTCCACTTCTGATCCTAGGACAGACCAGAATCAAAAGAGTACATTAGAGGGGGAAGATTTGAGTGGAAGATTAGCAGGAAGTTGAGTGGAAAATTAGCAGGATGGTCAAAGCACAACCAGCAAGTAATGCTCCTGCCTGGGGAGGGGGGGTCATAGTTTCCCTCTTGTCCAACGTTGACTAACCAAGAAAGGACAGCCACTTGATGGAGATGCTGAAAGACTCCCAGTCAACCCTGAAGCTGACCTGGCCGAAGCCATCTTGGATGTTAACAAAACTCTCTAGTTCCATGTTGGGCATTGAAATATTTTTTTAAAAAAATGGGACTTAATTGGGATTTGTTTTGCTTTGTCTGATTTTGCTTCTCTTATCCAGCCCATTGACGAGCTGCAAAGGGAATATTAAACCACGCTCCACCTCCACTTTGATGCTGTGTCAATATTAATGACACCGGTAAAGAGCCAGATAATATACTTTTTATATTAAAGGATATAATATCCCTTTCTTTTAACACAAAGGAAGCCCTTCTGCTATTTTATTGTCAGCCGCACACGAATCCGTATTTGTGTAGTCCAATGTAATCATTTACATTATGGGCTCCTGTAGCTGTCCCTCAATAGCTTACGGAATATTTTAAAAATGCAATATTCAGCCCATAAAGGGCTGTTTATCCTCTAAAGACAGCTCTGTGGCATTGATGGAAATTTAAAACATGCACACCAGATGTTTCCGCCGAATAAAAACCCAACATGGAGCAGAAATAAGATAATAATATTTAAATCCAAACACCTTTGTTTGCTTCCGTGGCCCCCAAGTGGGAAAAGGGGTCTCCCCTCAATTTTTTCCAACCTCTCCAAAATATATATATCTATACATATCTATATCTATATCTATATCTATATCTATATCTATATCTATATCTATATCTATCTATCTATCTATCTATCTATCTATCTACATATATATACATATACACATATATATATATATATATAATTAGAAAATCAAGGCACATACTTTTGATCTTGGCCACTGTAAGCCAAATACATTGTGAGAAGAATAATCTTTTTGTTTTATAATGATATAATTGTTGTGGTCGGTTGCATAGCCGGCCAGATGTTTAGAGTAGATTTGGCATTTTTATCCAATTATAGTTATTTCTGAAAAAGGCAACACCAAATGGTGGTGATTTATGATCAAGTCAAGCTTCCTTCTGAAATCTTAATACTCCTCCATGATATATAGGGTTCTAAGCAAAGTTGCTCTTTTGTAAATTAAATTTTGGGAAGTCGATTAATTCTAATTTTGGGGGGGGTGTTCTATGGCTGTAGCTCCTAACAGGTCAATAATTTGGGAAGTTTGTTTCACAGTCTTTGAATTTTAATTGTTACATATTGAGATGATGATGATGATGATGATGATAATTACGATGGTGATGATCTCTTATTAGTCATTAAGTGAGGTGGGAGGTGTAGAAATCATCATTAAATAAAATGAAACATAATCAAACAAATTATTATAAGCAACATTATAGTCATTAATTAATCCATATGCTGGATTTGAAAACCGGGTGTCCCCAGGCAATTTTCTAACAGATTAAAATCAGGATGAATTCTAAAATAAATGCAAATGGATACTAAATCACAAAGGACTATAAAAGGGAACAATGAAACAAAAGCTTTCCAAAGAAACTAATAAGAACTAATGCATTAATTAAAATGGTTACATTTTCACTGGAATCGATCAATTGAAACAATTATATAAAATGGGCCCCTTCCCAAAGTTTGCAGTGTGGTTAATGACAGAAAAAGGGCATTTAAAAAATAGACTGTGCAATATATTTATATAAATATATAAATATATATATATATATAGTAATATATATATATATATATATATATATATATATATATATATATATATATAGTATATATTACAATTAATGTACAGAAATGTTAATGTACAGAAATGTACTATGGCTACCCTTTGTTTAGTTTCCCGCCAAAACGCCTCATAGATTCTCCACATGACTGGCTTTCTTGCCAAAATGTCACATGCCTCTCCACCTGGCTTATTTTCCCGCCAAAATGTCACATGCCTCTCCACCTGACTTACTTTCCCGCCAAAATGTCACATGCCTCTCCACCTGACTTACTTTCCCGCCAAAATGTCACATGCCTCTCCACCTGACTTACTTTCCCGCCAAAATGTCACATGCCTCTCCACCTGACTTGCTTTCCCACCAAAATGCCTCATGACTCTCCACCTGACTTACTTTCCCGCCAAAATGTCACATGCCTCTCCACCTGACTTGCTTTCCCACCAAAATGCCTCATGACTCTCCACCTGACTTACTTTCCCGCCAAAATGTCACATGCCTCTCCACCTGACTTGCTTTCCTGCTTAAAAAGCCTCTTGACAGCTTTTTCCATTGATGGCTGCCTTTCCTCAGAACCACCCATAAGAAAAGTTTGTAGACATGGTTGTGCTAAGCAACAATTTTCTACAAAATGTGGAGAGCTGGAAACCCTGCAATATTTTTAACAGGCGTGGTTTCATGTCTGGATTTGGAAAGCATCCACAATCATCATGATTTGAATTTATTAGCTATCCAGCCCCCATAGATACTATTATTATTATTATTATTATTATATCCCCACTTTTAAATCTGTACATAATATCCTTTTAAAGCCTGCGGCCTGGGGAATTCTGGGAGTTGAAGTCCACCCATCTTAAAGTTGCCAAGGTGGGAAACACTGGGGGGCTGGACCATTTCTAAAATGCATTGAGAGTTTCTGAAATGATCCACAAAATGCTAAATATGTGTCCATTTTGACTTCTCTCAGGTTCTTGTTTTGCTAAACCACTAAGGACCAACCATGTTGGCTGGGGAATTCTGGGAGTTGAAGTCCACCCATCTTAAAGGGGCCAAGGTGAGAAGCACTGGGGGTGGAACAATTCTAAAATGCATTGAGAGTTTCCGAAAATAATCCACAAAATGCTAAATGTGTGTGTATATCTATATCTATATATCTATATCTATATCTATCTCTATCTATCTATCTATCTCTATAACTCTATCTCTATCTATCTATCTATCTATCTATCTCTATATCTCTATCTATCTATCTATCTATCTATCTATCTATCTATCTATGTCCATGTTGGCTTCTCTCCAGTTCTTGTTTTGCCAAACCACTAAGGACCAACACATTGGCTTGGGGAATTCTGGGAGTTGAAGTCCCCCCATCTTAAATTAACCAAAATTAAGAAACACCACTCTATCCTGTAGCCAAACTCATAAACCTAGTAGTAGTCCCATTTGTAGCATGCCAACTTCTGACCTGGTTTAAATTAGTCGTTGCACCTACACGGAGAGATAAATAAATCCACATCTAATTTGGCATCAAGAGGATTAATTGTCTTCTTGGAACCAATTCACCAATTGTTACTTCTTAATTGTGTAACAAGTCCCTAAAGACCAGGCAATCCAAGTGAGGGGGGAAATTATATATAAATATTTATGTTTATTTGATATGTAAACATCTTCACATCTGCTCAGGTTCTGGGGTCAGATGAATGGGGAATGCATTTTGTCTGAAATGGCCTCCTGTTTGAGCAGAGGGTTGGACTAGAAGATCTCCCAGGTCCCTTCCAATTCTGTTATTCTGCTAACTTCATAATTCTTCACTTATTTGAAGCTCCAAGAGATGAAAAAGAGAATTTGAGTGAATTCTTGATTTGATATTTATTTATTTATTTATTTATTTATTTATTTATTTATTTATTTATTTATAAAATTTATCTCCAAGGATTCAGGGCAGCTCACAACAACAGTCGACCAAGCGACTGTTAAAAACAACGAATATACATAAAAATCAAGAAAGTTATATGTTTCTTTTCCTGCTAAGAGAAAATATTCTGCGGGCATTGGAACCCATTAGTAAGGGCCATGGATATCCCATTTCCTCCCCAAATCCGAATTCCTGATGAAATTCAGATTTAAAATCCAATTTAATCTGGAGTTCCATTTCCATTGGCATAGCTGTTCAAGTCAGACTTCCAAATCCATTCAGCGGAAATATTAAAATAAATAAGCTATGAATGCATCCAAGTCCTTCCAACTGAGCTGGACGTCAGCTTATGCAATTGGGCAATTTGGAATCAAGTTGCCGGGTTGATCCAGAGATCTACTGTCGATCCATTTAGTTGGTCTCCTAAATCAGCTTGAAATGGAGCCTCGGAGCAGAACAACCCAGGGGTGAGATCCAGCAGGTTCTGACAGGTTTTGGAGAACCAATAGCGGAAATTTTGAGTAGTTTGGAGAACTGGCAAATACCACCTCTGGCTGGTCTCAGAGTGGGGTGGGAATGGGGATTTTGCAGTATCCTTCCCCTGGAGTGGGGAGGGAATGGAGATTTTGCAGTATCCTTCCCCTGGAGTGGGGAGGGAATAGAGATTTGGCAGTATCCTTCCCCTGGAGTGGGGTGGGAGTAGAGATTTTGCAATATCCTTCCCCTGGAGTGGGGTGGGAGTAGAGATTTTGCAATATCCTTCCCCTGGAGTGGGGAGGGAATGGAGATTTTGCAGTATCCTTCCCCTGGAGTGGGGTGGGAATGGGGATTTTGCAGTATCCTTTCCCTGGAGTGGGTTGGGAATGGGGATTTTGCAGTATCCTTTCCCTGGAGTGGGTTGGGAATGGAGATTTTGCAGTAACCTTCCCCTGGAGTTGTGGTGGGAATGGAGATTTTGCAATATCCTTCCCCTGGAGTGGGGAGGGAATGGAGATTTTGCAGTATCCTTCCCCTGGAATCAGGTGGGAATGGAGATTTTGCAATATCCTTCCCCTGGAGTTGGGGTGGGAATGGAGATTTTACAATATCCTTCCCCTGGAGTTGGGGTGGGAATGGAGATTTTGAAGTATCCTTCCCCTGCCATGCCCACCAAGCCATGCCCAAGCCACGCCCATCAAGCTACACCACGCCTACCAAGCCACACCCTCAGAACCACAGTAGTAACAAAAATTGGAATTTCATTACTGGAACAGCCCACCGTCTTCCCAATAAAATATGGCTGGAGTTATGAGAGATATATATATATTTTGCAGTGAAGAAAGATATCTAAAATTGCTTTTGTTTCTGGATCAAACTAAGGAGATCATAAAGACATAAAAACCCACAAAGGCCAGGAAGTTCATAAGTCTTCCTCTTTTTTTGGCCTCCAACACTCAATAATTCACAGCTAACTGCCCAGAACATGGACGTTCCTTTCTTAATTAACAGAGCTAATGTGAATCTAAAATAAGAGCACTTTAACTTATGGCCATGTAGAAATAGAGAGTTTCTAATCCACGGATGCAGCACATCATGCCAGATCCCCCAGGTTCTAATCCTGCAACAGGAAATTATCAAATCCATGGGAATAATAACCTTAAGCACTATTCTTAATTAATCTAATTTATTGAATCAAGTTTCAGTTTTGTGCAATGGTGAAATTCAAATTATTTTACTACCGGTTCTGTGGGCGTGGCTTGGTGGGTGTGGTGTGACTTGGCAGGCATGGCAGGGGAAGGATACTGCAAAATCCCCATTCCCTCCCCACTCCTGGGGGAAGGATACTGCAAAATCCCCATTCCCTCCCCACTCCTGGGGGAAAGATACTGCAAAATCTCCATTCCAACCCCACTTCAGGAGAAGGATACTGCAAAATCCCCATTCCCTCCCCACTCCTAGGGGAAGGATATTGCAAAATCTCCATTCCCACCCCACTCCAGGGGAAGGATACTGCAAAATCCCCATTCCCTCCCCACTCCAGGGGATTGACACTGCAAAATCCCCATTCCCTCCCCACTCCTAGGGGAAGGATATTGCAAAATCTCCATTCCCTCCCCACTCCAGGAGAAGGATACTGCAAAATCCCCATTCCCTCCCCACTCCAGGGGATTGACACTGCAAAATACCCATTCCCTCCCCACTTCTGGGGGAAGGATATTGCAAAATCTCTATTCCCACTCCACTCCTGGGGGAAGGATATTGCAAAATCTCCATTCCCACCCCACTCTCGGGCCAGCCAGAGGTGGTATTTGCCGGTTCTCCGAACTGCTCAAAATTTCCGCTACCGGTTCTCCAGAACCTGTCAGAACCTGCTGGATTTCACCCCTGGCTTTGTGCCATTCCATCCCTTCCTTGCCATGTTTTCCAAATATTAGAAAAATAAAGTTGGAAAATGGCCATTTTTAGGTCCTGTTTTCTGCACAAAGTTTTGCCCAACGAGATGGCTGCTGAATCTTGATCTGAATCAAAGGGAATTTGAACTTTTTTTTTTCTGGATTATCTGAATCTTTATTTATTGCCCAGGTCAGGACACAACAATGCGGGAAGCAAAGTTAATTGAAACTATTATTTTCTCCGATTTGAAGCCTGTACAGGTAGTCTTCGATTTACGACCACAACTGAGCCCAAAATTTCTCCTGCTAACCAAGAAAGTTGTTAAGTGAGTTTTACCCAATTTTACGACCTTCCATGCCACCGTTGTATAAGGGAATCATTGCGGTTGTTAAGTTAGGAACATGGTTGTTGAGTGAATCTGAGTTTTGCCCCATTTTATGACTTTTCTTGCCGATGATCCTTACGTTGAATCATTGCAGTTGTTAAGTTAGCCACCCGGTTGTTAAGTGAATCTGGCTTCTCCATTGACTTGGCTTGTCAGAAGGTCGTAATAGGAGGATTACATGACCCTGGGACACTGCAATCGTCATAAATATGATCCAGTTGCCAAACATTTGAATGATGACCATGGGATCCAATGGGGATGCTGCAATGGTCATAAGTCACTTTTTTCAGCGCCGTTGTAACTTCAAATGAATGGTTGTAAGTTGAAGATTACCTGTATTTCGGTTGACGCAACCTAAAATGCACCTTTTTTTGTTTTTGAAGCCATATTGCAGTTAGCACCTGCTCATTTTCCATCCAGTTCAAATCAGTCATTTGAACGACTGTGATTTGAACTAATTTGAAAAAAAAAAATCAGTGGGAAGCCTTGATCTGAATTATTTTGTTTTTTTTCTCTGCTGAGGCTGCAGCAGAGGATTCAAAATTGTGCTTTTCCATTTGGAAATTCAGAGTTGACACTTGAACAAAAAAAGATTTTTTCCCAAACTGAAAGTTTGGCTCAGCCTTATGGAACAAATTAGGTTAAGCCTCTCTTTTTTTTTTTTTTCACCACCTGGAAGACCCAGCCTAGTGCCCCACAACCCCGTATCTCTCATTCCCCCCTCCCCCACAGAGACCCATTTTGCCATCGTAATACCCAACCCACAAAGTTTGTGATTAGCCCAGAGTTAAACGGCTAAGCGTCGCTTTGCAATCGTGGTCTCCCCATAGTGACATAAGTTTTTGCATCCTATTTGCTTTGTGGTGAGCTTGATAACCTAAAAACATTCAGCTTCGCACTGCGATGCTAATTTTAGTCAAATAAAAGTCACACCTCTCCAGGTTTACTCAGAAGTAAGGACTGTGGGATATATATAAGGGGACATAAAAGATCTCCCATGTCTCGTTGACTTCAAAGCGACTGGAGGCTTTTTTAATCTACTCTGCAATAATTTTCTTTTTCTCCTACACTTTTTAAAATGCTGTTATACCACTTAGGTTTGTATTTTATAGGGCCGTTTTTACTGTTTTCTTCTATGTTACTTTGATGGTTTCACTGAAGGGCTGTCTTTACAAGAAACAAACAGAAAGAGAAATAAAAGCAAAGCACCCTATCATTTTTCTGAATGATGGCATGACCTTCTCTGATTAATATATCCCGTGGCCTTATATGTTTTTATATGCTTTTAGCCCGGCTTGTCTAAATGCTGAATGTTTTCTTTAGGGCACCATGTATCTTGGGAATACATATTTTACAGTGGCTTTATCCAGTATAAACTTTCATTGTTGTCACACAGCTGCACAAAAACAATGACTCGTTTTTTAAAACATATATATATATATATATCCTTTTCTTTAGCAACTTCACTTTTTTCAGCTGTATCTCCTACAGAAGCAATGGGTGGAATCTAATCAAGGAGAGAAGCAACTTAGAACTAAGGAGAAATTTCCTGACTGTTAGAACAATTAGTCAGTAGAACAACTTGCCTGCAGAAGTTGTGAAATGCTCCAACACTGGAAATTTTTAAGATGTTGGATAGCCATTTGTCTGAAGTGGTGTAGGGTTTCCTGCCTAAGCAGGGGGTTGGACTAGAAGACCTCCAAGGTCCCTTCCAACTCTGGTATTCTATTCTATTCCAGAAGGATGCAAACATTGCAAGATAGGATTTTACTAGTGTTGGTAATAATTGGTATAATTTGTTTTATTAGGACGACTACTTAACAGTAAAATGACATTCGCAGTCGTGATAATAATGCTGCCATTCTTTAGTTAAACAGGTCCGCTTATTCTCTGTTATTTTTGGGTGCAATTTATCGAAATCAAAAATGTCTGAAGCAAGGAGAGGTTGGAGTTAAAGCAATGGGGAGGGACTATTCTCTTTACGATATCCTTTTCTTTCAATATCTGACACCCTCCACCAAGTGAGATGTAGAAAGAAAGAAAAAAGTGAGACTTTAACAAGTGCGGAAATAACTGTGCATCCTGCATTTCTTTCCTACCAGTTCTGTCAGCGTTTGTTGCAGAAATAATCAAATCCAGAAAGCACACACAGGCAGACTGATGCAGCAGGATTCATTAACTTCTTTGTATACATAATAACACATGAAGATAAATGTACAATACCAATAGCAGATTCTTCCAACGTGGTAGCAGTTGCAAGCAAAACACAAGCAGAGTAGAGCAGACTAGTTTCAGTTTCAATTCTGCAGACAGACAAGTCCACACTTGTTTAGCTTCTGCTCCTGCTCAGATCTGAGCCACGTCCAGCCTTCTTGCTTATGTTCTGATTGATTGATTGATTGATTGAGCCACTTCTTCATCTTCAGGGACAGCCCCATGTAGAATGCATTGCAGTAATCCAGATGGGTGGTAACCAAAACCACAAACAAGGTCTGTTTATGGAGATTCTCAGTCATCCAGGTCATAATTGCCCCAATGAGCCTTGGTGGCGCAGCGGACTAAAGCACTATTAAGTAACACCAGCTGCCTGCAATTACTGCAAGTTCAAATCTCACCAGGCTCAAGGTTGACTCAGCCTTCCGAGGTAGGTAAAATGAGGACCCGGTTTGTGGGGGCAATAAGCTGACTTTGTATAAAAAAGAACACTGCTTAGGGGGGGCCGAAAGCCCTACTAAGCAGGTATATACAAAAGCATGAAGACTATTGCTTAACATATTGTAAGCCGCCCTGAGTCTCTGGAAAAGAGCGGGCATATAAATCGAACCAATAAATAAATAAATAAATAAATAAATAAATAAATAGATAGATAGATAGATAGATAGATAGATAGATAGATAGATAGATAGATAGATAAATAAATAAATAAATAAAAGGTGCTTTGTTTCAAGAGGCAACTGGACTTTCTATGCTCTTCCTTGAAGACATTTCGCTTCTCATCCAAGAAGCTTCTCCAGTTCTTAAAAAGCACTGAAGAATTGAAGAAGATTCTTGGCTGAGAAGCCAAAAACATCTTCAAGCAAAAACAAAGAAAATCCAGCTGCCTTTTGGAAAAAAATCACCTTTGGGACATGACCAAGTTCTCTATGTGTGATGGGTGGGGGCAAGAAGCAGATATCTCTTTGCAAACTTCACAATCCTGTTTCCAAACTTCTAGACTCTCTGTCAACTCGCAAAGCATCCCTGGCCTGCTCTTGAGTTGCCATAAGCAAGGAAGGGGATGGGAAACCAATGGAACAGCATGGCAGCCAAAGATAGATGCACATTCCAGACTTATCTTTCTCAAGATTGTACCTCAGGGTTTTTTCCCCCTCTTTATATACTGACAGTAAACCAAATTGCTTCCTTAGATTTTGTCTCTTATTTTCAAATATTTTATCAAAAATACATATTTCAAACCTCTTAATCATTTCTACTAAAATAATAAGCCAAAAAAACATTTTATACCATACTTTTTCTTAGATCTTATTCCAAATAATACACTTCAACTTCTTAATAAAAAAATCAATTACTCACATAACGGTTTTTCCCCCTTTTTTATATTATACTAAAAGAAAACCAAATTGCTTCATTAAATTTTATCTCACGTTTTCAAGTACTTTGTCAAAAAATGTATATATTTCAAAACATATTTCTAACTTATTTCATTTCATTCATACATCCATTAGTTTTCCATTATTTTAAACTATTTAAAGTATCATAATTACATCTTATCTCTAATCTTCCTTTCATCATATCCCTCTTTCTTCTTTCTCCCTTTCTATTTTTTTTTCCTTTTCTTTCCCCTTTTCTTTTCTGTATTTCCCATTATTTCCCATCTCTTTTCTCTTTTTTTTCATCTTACCATTGTTAAACCCAATGTAATCATTTGGTGAAGATTAGAGCTAGGATGAATGGGCAATATGGATTCAAAAAAAGTGGGGGGGGGAGGGAGAAGAAGGGATATGGCAAAAGGGAATATATAAATTGTATTGAAAAATTGTTTAAATTTATGAACCGGCCAATACTTTGTTTAGAAAAAAAATACATTGTTTGTGTGTTTGTCTCTGTGTTAAAAAATTTTAAAAAAACTTTTTACAAAAAAAAGAAGGCTGTATGTCAGGGTTACCCACAGCAGCCAGAGGGGAGTGATCTTTACAGGTTGGCGAATGTGATTGATGACACACCCTGGGGGGAGGGGAGGAAACAGGGTCATGATTGGCTCGAGGCTCATGATTTAATTAGGGCATCCGTCAGAACCCTGACACTATCCATACTCCCAATCAATCCCAAGTTTTCAGGAGAGAATTTCATCAAGGGGGTCTTACTCAGATTGAGTAGAAGGGGCAACAAAGCTGCTGCTGAATGATGGGAGGAAGGGATGCCATCAAAAACACTACCACCACCTCCGGCATCGTCTTCTGCCCTCTCCAATGACCGAATGAGAAATTTGAGAGTTGCTCTCAACCAACCTGAGAATAAATTAGAAAAACAGAAGGCCTCTTTCTGCAGGAGAAGGAAACTTCTGAAAAGGGGCAAGGCAGATTTTTAGCAGAGCGTTTATTTGAGCTGACGTCTTGCATTGAGTTGTTGAAGGGCGTCTGGAAATTAGCTGAAGGGTTGCAAGCGCTTCGGAGGCTACAGGCTGTACAGCCCCATCCTTAGCATCTCACTAGCTAGATTCATCGTGACAAGGAAAGACTAGGCCTTGACAGCTGAGAACTTGATGTTTCCCCTGAAGAACTCAGAGACAGGTGATGAGCAAAACAAGAGACTTGGGCTAACTTCCTGTTTGCAGTCATTCTCTTTGTCTCTTCCATCACTTCTTGAGTTGAAGGGGATTGGAGGTCAATTTCCTTCAAGAGAGAGTTCCATTTTTCAATGCACTGAATCCTCTACAGGGTTTGTTTTCCAGTAGCACCAACATGATTTAGCTCCGTTTCTCTACCAAAGACCTACAATCCTGTTAGTCTGTATCTGTTTGTGTCAACTCGCAAAGCATCCCTGGCGTGCTCTCGAGTTGCCATAGGCAAGGGGGATGGGAAACCGACAAAGCAGCACGGCAGCCAAAAACAGAAGCACATTCCAGACATATCTCTCTCAAGGCTGTCTCCCAGGGTTACCCACAGCGGCCTGAGGGGAGTGATCTCTACAACCTAGAAAATTGCTCCATTGGCGAATGTGATTGATGACACACCCTGGGGGGAGTGGGGGAAACAGGGTCATGATTAGGGCGTAAATTACGTGGGGTCAGAGTTGGCTTCACTTGGAACGTGCTGACATGAAGCTCCTAATAAATAACTGGATTTCTTTTGAAGCTTGGCTCAAGGCTCTTGATTTAATTAGGGCATCAGTCGGAACCCTGACAGCTTGTAGCTATCATGGAGACCTTCAAAGGTGTTCAAATTCAAAATCATCACTGGCTTCCCAAATCTCTAAGCACCTCCAGAAAACTCTTTTTGCTCTGCTTCTCCTCATCTAATTCTTCACCATCATTGTCAATCTGTTGATGTTCACCATCATCCATTTGAACTTCCATCTCCATACACCCAAGTACTTTTTTTTGGTCAATGTCCTCTCTTTCTTAGAAATATTTTTTATGGTGTCCACCATCCCTAACGTTCTCTCTAACTTGCTCCGTGAGATAAAACTTATTCCTTTCAATGCCCCTTACAAACCTATTTCTTCCAATCTCCGGAAAGTTAACTTCCTTGCTACCGTGGCAGTTTCTAACCATCTGCAGTTCCCTGAACTATCCAACCATCATTAGTTAGTTACTAGTTGATCCAGTCCCAGATTAGTTACAGCATTGTACAGGGTTGTATGTATGGGTTCAGTTGTACATTCGTTTAGGGTCTAATTAATAAGATGTAGATTGAGGTCACCACGAAAGATAATGTTCGATGTTGTAATCTGGGGCTCTGTAACATAGTAAGAATCGAAATGTGGTATTTAAGGACAGCTCGCAGATGATGGTCTCAGGAAGAGTAAGCTCCTGTGTAGCTTGAATATTTTTTAGATGTGTAGGGACTTTTTTAAAAGAAGATAGCAGCACCACCTCTTCTACGGATTTCACGATCGGACCAGTAAACATGATAATCTCTTACTTTGGTAAGATATCACATATCATGAGCAATAAGATATCTACCCAACTAAGTGTTGGATCTGTGACTTGCTAGGCCCCCATAGTGGAAAATAATCTTGGTTTCCAAGTTGTCCTTTTGTGGCCCAGATTGAAGACACCTTCTGTGACTCCCTTTCCATTCCTCACTTAGTTCAACAAATTGTCATCTATTGGTCTGGGTGATATAAGGTCTCCTTTCTCGGCCAGGGGTTGGATTAGAAGACCCCCAAGCTCCCTTCCTTGATGCGGTGGTTCAGCGGCTAAGACACTGAGTTTGTCGATCAAAAGGTCGGCAGTTCAGCGGTTCGAATCCCTGGTGCCGCGTAACGGGGTGAGCTCCCGTGACTTGTCCCAGCTTCTGCCAACCTAGCAGTTTGAAAGCAGGTAAAAAATGCAAGTAGAAAAATAGGGACCCCCTTTGGTGGGAAGGGAACAGCGTTTGGCATTGAGTCATGCCAGCCACATGACCACGGAGACATCTTCGGACAGTGCTGGCTCTTCGGCTTTGAAACGGAGATGAGCACCGCCCCCTAGAGTCGGGAACGACTAGCACATATGTGCGAGGGGAACATTTACCTTTATCTTTACCTTTATCTTGATTTTATGTTGGCATTGAAACATCCTGATCAGCTTTATTACCAATGCCTGCAAACATTTGGCCACTTTCCTCTTTAAAATCCATCCTTCACATGTCACTGTGGTGGCCATTTTCTTCAGAAGCATTTTGGTTCATGTATGTCAGGCTGACTAAAAAGTCATTTCTTGGATTACGGCCAGGTGCTGGCTGTTATTTACGCTGTCCTGACCCCCCCCCCTTTTTTTTTTTTAAATCTGATTATCTACAGCCTGTGAAACCAAAAAAATTAAAGCAGCTCTGATGAGAATGTTTCAGTGAGACAACCAAATAATTGATGGGGAAGCAGAACAGCCCTAAGAGAGGGAATATGGAAAACCAAGACATTAAAAAAGAAAGAGGAAAAAAAGGAAATGCTTTTGTATAGTTTCCTTTTATTTATTTTATTTTTATCGTTTCTTTTCTGTCATCGTCAGTTTTTGGTTTGGTTTTTAGTTTTATTTTTTATTTTTTTATTTGAAGTAGGCCACTCGGAGCCTCGGTTACACAAGAGAGGCGGTTATATAAATCTTCTAAATGAAAATAAATAAATAAAAGGGTATAGTATAGTACCCACGCAGCTGTTTGCTTTGAATCATTCTATGGTTTCAACCACAGGAGCTGTTACCGGGAATAAAACTCACTGTTGCAAGGAGCTCAGCTAAATAAATAAATAAATAAATAAAATTTTTTAGAACACTGAATTAGAACTAGGGTTCAAGATTTTGTGATGTTCTCTCTGAAAATCAGGGGGGAAAAAATCCAGCTTCTTTTGTTCTTTATGCAAATGAGCGAGCCTTTATACTGTATAGTCTAAATAGGTCACTAAATTCACAAGTCTAGAATCTAGAAGCGTAATTTGGATTTTTTTTTTTTTTTTTTTTTTAGCAGCCTGTATGGCACCTTCCAAATAGCTTATTTTAAAACTGTGGGATGCATTCATCGGAGATACAAAACTATCTTTCATTACCGAGAGCATGCATGATTTTTGAGGGATATATTCTCCCATCGGGCGATTTCATTCAAAAGTCTAAAATTAAACTAACCCAGCGTCGTAATGCAAATTTGAATTGGGACGTAGGCTGATTCGCACATCTCTTGTATTTGGCTTTATTTTCCTTGCTGCCGTATTAACATTCGATAATTCACTGGCAAACTTTTGAGTAGGGTTGATTGGGGGCGCCTGTTTCTTCGGTGTTTTGTGATAATGCAATGTTATATTTTGATTTACTCTTTAGGTTGTCCAATTTGTTTTTATGAGGCTGCGAATAAAAAGAATCACATGATAGAAATGTCACGCAACCCTTGATATAATTCAGCAGTAAAAAAAAAAATTCAAAGGAAAATATATCCAGGTTAAGAGAATCCGTTTGTAACCAGAGTGATTCAGAGCCTTTTCTTTAAATAGGTTGTTTTTAATATATTAAATTATAGCCTTTCATGAATAGAACAAAAAACTGGAATGCAAAATAAAATCAGTCTATTTTTTTAAGATACATTGCTGAAAATAAGTCAAGCTTTCCCCTGATTATCTCACCCTTTGCAATAATATCCAAAACCTTAGTTAAAAATCACTGCCTCCCTGAAAGAAATAACACATGTAAATTCTTTGGCTCCCTTCCAGATTTAGAATGGTTTCATAATTGCTTCTGTTGTTCCTTAAAAAATAAACCAGAAATTAAAAAAATGACATTTCCCATTTGAAACTCTGAGCCGTTAATGGGAGAGGCAGCAAGTTCCATTGAAGCAAATTGGCCTATTTATTTAATAGCTTCTTAATTTAGTTAAACTAAACTTTTTTTTCCCAGTGCCATTGAGATTTTGAGTGGTCGCTGAATGAATGGTTGTAAGTTGAGGACTTACCCCATGAAAATAAATAAATAAATAAATGAAATAAATGAAATAAATAAATAAATAAATAAATAAATAAATAAATAAATTGAATGAATGAATGAATAAATAAATAAATGAATAAATAGAAAGAAAGAAAGAAAGAAAGAAAGAAAGAAAGAATGAATGAATGAATGAATGACTAACCATTTTGTTTTGTTTTTTACTCTGGCTGGAGAAACATACTGTGTAAACTAATCAATGAAGTTGCAATCCTTGGACAGCCTAGAAGTCAACTTCAGCAAAATCAATGTGACTTACTCTGAGTAGACACACATAGGGACCTGTGCTGTAAATTATACTGGCAGAGAGAAGGAAGCGTAAAACATTAACACTGTGATTGGGGGCGGGGGACACTACCATTGCAGTGGAGATAGGAGGAGGAGGAGGAGGAGGAGGAGGAGGAGGAGGAGGAGGAGGAGGAGAAGGAGAAGGAGAAGGAGAAGGAGAAGGAGAAGGAGAAGGAGAAACAAAACATTTGTGAGTTGTTTAATTGTGATGCTCAACATTCTCTACTGATGGAGGAAGAAGAGGAGGAGGAGAGGGAGAGGAGAGGGGGAGGAGGAGGGAGAGGAAGAGGAGGAGGAGGAGGAAGAAGAAGAAGGAGAAGGAGAAGGAGAAGGAGAAGGAGAAGGAGAAGGAGAAGGAGAAGGAGAAGGAGAAGGAGAAGGAGAAGGAGAAGGAGAAGGAGAAGGAGAAGGAGAAGGAGAAACAAAACATTTGTGAGTTGTTAAATTGTGACGCTCAACATTCTCTGCTAATCAAGGAGGAGGAGGAAGAGGAGGAGGAGGAGAGGAAGGAGAAGGATTTTTATTTGGTATGGAACTAAGCATAGTACAAGAAAAACTACAATGAAACTGCACTACAATATAAAACATATATTAACTAGGTAGTAGGAGCAGGTTTCAAAATTCTATTCCGGCTAGAGACTTCACAGGCATCAGCAGTCGGAGCTCTTGTTAAATAGAAGGCCACCTCTAGTGGAGAGACACACCGCCTTTCCCTTCTCTTCCGTACCGTACAGAAGTCATTTGCTGTTATTTATGTTTTACATTTTTAACATTTTATTTGTACACCATACAGAATCCTTCTGTGAGAAGATAGATTTATTGATATATAAATAAGACGCCTGAACGCTGTTATGTCTGGTTTCTGTATTCTCTGTCCATGGTTCTGAAATCAAGTTTGCTGTCCAGTTTTTTTTCCCCACAGTTTACTTCCTCTTACTTCCTGTCTACACCTACTTTGAAACTGTAATGTGCTAATTTTCCCACCCCCTAGAAGGAATTTTTGGCTAGGATTGCACTCAAAAACACTAGTGGGTAGGGATGAGGTGAGCCTTAATTTTGTTTTATTTGTATTTTAATTGAAGTGGTACCTTGCTCAATAGTAGTAACTGTGAGAGGGATCTAAACAGTAACAGAGTTGGAAGGGACCTTGGAGGTCATCTAGTCTAACCCCCTGCTCATGCAGGAGACCTATACTAGGGATTTGAACCGCCGAACTGCCCACCTTTCTGATCGACAAGCTCAGTGTCTTAGCCACTGAGCCACCTAGCCAAGCTAGGATCTTGGAGTCCCAGTGGACAATCATTTAAATATGAGACAGCCTTGTGCAGCAGCTGCCAAAAATGCCAACACAGTTCCAGGCTGCGTAAACAGAGGGATAGAATCAAGATCACGTGAAGTGTTAATACCACTTTATAAGGCCTTGGTAAGGCCACACTTGGAATACGGCATTCAGTTTTGGTTACCACGATGCAAAAAAAGATGTTGAGACTCTAGAAAGAGTGCAGAGAAGAGCAACAAAGAGGATTAGGGGACTGGAGGCTAAAACATATGAAGAACGGTTGTAGGAACTGGGTATGTCTAGTTTAATAAAAAGAAGGACTAGGGGAGACATGATAGCAGTCTTCCAATATCTCAGGGGCTGCCCCAAAGAAGAGGGAGTCAAGCTATTCTCCAAAGCCCCTGAGGGCAGGAGAAGAAGCAATGGGTGGAAACTAATCAAGGAGAGGAGCAACATAGAACTAAGGAGAAATTTCCTGACAGTGAGAACAATTAACCAGTGGAACAACTTGCCTCCAGAAGGTGTGAATGCTCCAACACTGGAAGTTTTTAAGTTTTTAATAAGAGATTGGATAACCATTTGCCTGAAGTGGTGTAGGGTTTCCTGCCTAAGCAGGGGGTTGGACTAGAAGACCTCCAAGGTCCCTTCCAACTCTGTGATTCTATTCTATTCAATGCAGATAGATGTATCTGCTCACCACTTATGCATTTCAGATTGTTCCTTTTAATTTTTTTCTTTTTTTTTCTTATATTTTATATTTTTTTTAAAAAAATCAATAACGTATATTATTTAGCTTATTTAGCATGAAAAATATTATACTTCTGTAACATTAAGGTCAGTGGTATTCTCTGTTTTGGAAATCTTGGGGCACATTTCGAATTTTGGGGAATTACATATAGGATAGACACCTCTTCTTTTTTTTCCCCTTCCATTCAATTTTGTCCCTGCAGGGCAAGGTTTTTCTG
Organism: Pituophis catenifer annectens; assembly: GCF_029215685.1. NCBI lineage: Eukaryota > Metazoa > Chordata > Lepidosauria > Squamata > Colubridae > Pituophis > Pituophis catenifer. The sequence goes on from NW_027256890.1 coordinate 24,725,090, forward strand.
ATACGATTTGTCACTGCCTCCTTCCCAGGGCTGGGAGAAAGTGGCTGGCCCAAGGTCACTAGGGGAGACATGATAGCAATCTTTCAATATCTCAGGGGCTGCCACAATGAAGAGGGAGTGAAGCTATTCTCCAAAGCACCTGAAGGCTGGACAAGAAGCAACGGGTGGAAACTAACCAAGGAGAGAAGCAACTTAGAACTAAGGAGAAATTTCCTGACAGTGAGAACAATCAATCAGTGGAACAACTTGCCTCCAGAAGTTGTGAATGCTCCAACACTGGAAGTTTTTAAGATGTTGGATAACCATTTGTCTGAAGTGGTGTAGGGTTTCCTGCCTAAGCAGGGGGTTGGACTAGAAGACCTCCAAGGTCCCTTCCAACTCTGTTATTCTTATATTCTAGTCTAGTCTAGTCTATTTTCTATTCTATTCTATTCTACGGTCGCTCAGCTGACTTTGTGTCCAAGGCCAGACTAGAACTCCTGATCTCCTGGTTTCTATCCTGATGCCTTAACCACTAGGCCAACATGGCTTTAGATATCTAATAGTTAAATCCTATTTATAGAGCAGAGGCTTATTTGCATAAAGATTCTTCCAAATCTCTAACTAACTAGGAGAAATTCACAAACGGGCTAATTGCAATGTTCTCACTTGGCTTTTAATTTTAAAAAACGGGGTGGTGTTGAGAAAATGCATTTACACATATTTCTCCTTTTAAAGCATGAAGCAACTCCTTTCTGCATGATCTATAGCATATCCAGAAAAAAACGAAAATCAAAGATAGTTGAGTAAGCCAGCGATGAATGGATTTGAGAGTAATAACCTCTAACGTACATGAATCACCTGAGCTTTGTGTCCCGATTTGGATAATCTGATTTGCGAAATCAAACGGATTCTGCAAAACAACAACAAAATATTTTTTTTAAAAAAAGGTTTTTTTTATTTTTCTCATAAACATATCTTAAATGTACAATTTCTTATCTAACATGCATATTTTCTTTTAACCCTCATTCTAATACAATCTTCAACCTAAACAATTTAATTGTATTCTAGAAAATATTGATTGCATGGACAAAAAGTTTGCTGAATCTTTGAATCAATTGCAAAGCAGCTGATTACAGCCGAGGCATTAAAAACTTGGTGATTTGCTTTGAAAACTTGATTCTGTTCCATTTAATCTGATGATTCTCAAGTCCTGCAATCAGACTCGGGGAAACAAGGCCTAATAAATGCAGCTGACGATCCTAAAATCTGACAGGCAGTCGGGCAAGACTGTATTTTGAGGATCTGATATGGCACGCTTTGCCTGTAAAACAACCAAATGGATACCACCAATTCCTGCAAGGAGCTGCTTGTTGCCATGGAAACCGAATAATCAAGACATGATTGAAGGCATGGCCTCAGTGTCCATGCTGCAGGTAAAACGGGACACACAAGCAAGGTTGCCAAGGCAACTGATATGTTAGGAAGTAATTAAAGATAGGGCTGGTATATCTAGTTCAAAACCAATTATAATTTCAGCAGGAATCTTCACGCTGTAGGTTAATGTTGGCGAATTGATTGAGCCAAGATGGCTGCATATATCAGCAAACATTCATAAATATCACGGAGAGAAAAGATTGCGATGCCAGTGGCAGGAATTATGAAACAGGAAGTAAAAGCAATTGGGTTTTTAAACCGTGGTTCCAGGTGAGTTGAGATTAATTGAGTGTTTATCAAATCCTCCGGATTCACAGAAGTGATATGCCTGCAAAAATGAAGTGACCAAAAGTAGCTTCTAGGGGCTGATGTTGGATAAATGTTAACTTTGATATATGGCTGGTATTTGCCAACAAAAATTGCGTACCTGGAATATCTGGAGAAGCTTCTAATTTGTCACAAAGGGTGACTTACCAAAAAGTCAGTGTGAAGTTTGTCCTGGGATGGGCAATAAGCTTTGGGAAGCAAGGAGACATTGTCACTATGATCAAAATCAGATGAAAAGGAGGGATTCTGTTCAGAGCTGCTTGTTGAGTTGGTCCACTTGTCTTTTGTATGTCACAAGGATGATCTTGATGCCTCTCAGCTCATCCAAGATCTTGAGGATGTTCTCCGTTTCTTTCTCGGCCCAGGATAGCTCTCATTTTTCCCACTGCAGTTCCTCCAAGATTAGCCTCCTTCTAATACGGCAGTGGCTCAGTGGCTAAGACACTGAGCTTGTTGATCAAAAGGGTCGGCAGTTCAGCGGTTCGAATCCCTAGTGCTGCCGCGGAACGGAGTGAGCTCCCGTTCCTTGTCCCAGCTTCTGCCAACCTAGCAGTTCGAAAGCAGGTAAAAAAAAATGCAAGTAGAAAAATAGGGACCACCTTTGGTGGGAAGGGAACAGCATTTTCTGTGCGCCTTTGGCGTTGAGTCATGCTGGCCACATGACCATGGAGATGGCTTCGGACAGCGCTGGCTCTTCGGCTTTGAAACGGAGATGAGCACCGCCCCGTAGAGTCGGGAACGACTAGCACATATGTGTGAGGGGAACCTTTACCTTTAATATGGCAGTAATTCTTCAACTGCTCTATTTTGGAGATCAATCTCTCCATTATCTTGACTATTGACTTACCTGGTCAATGGACATGGCAGAAGAAGTAAAAAAAAAAAAAGTATTTGAGTGCTGGCAGGTGAGGCTGATCATTCACCCAGCCCAGATTTTCTTCAACTAGATGACCTTCGGATAGATGAACCTCAAAACTGTTGAAAACTCTGAGAATTGGTCTATGGCATGAGCTATGAAAGGCTGCTCTAGTTGTGGCCTACCGGCGGCCAGCAAACCTAGCAGCAGAGTCAGACAGTGAGGAGGTTGGGGAGGAACTTGGGCCAGTCCTGGGGGAGCTGGGAAAAGCTCGGACGAGGGCTCTGCGTCGGAGGCAGAGAGGGAGCTAGACAGCAGTGAGGCAGAGGAACACCCAGTGTGCGCATGCGCAGAGCTGCCAGAAAACAAGAACAACTCAGAAAGCAGGGTCGACTTGGGAGTAAAGCCACACCTTGGAGATGATTGGCCCCTCCCATAGGAAACAAAAGAGGAACGAATGGGGAGGGGGCTTTTGCAATTCATTCATTCAGTCGTTTCAAGAGGGGAAACTTCTGTCCGTGATTCTAAGAGACTCTGTGCCAAGTTTTGCCTTGCCTTGTGTTTGGAAACTAGTGATCTCGCAGCTTTCCAAGCAAGATAAGGTTTGTGTTGATAAGTATTCCTCTGAAAGACTGTTTGCCAAGCCTTGCTGACTGTGAATGAAAGGAATTCACAGTCGTGTAAATAAAAGGCGTTTTGCTGGGACCAAGACTCTGCTTCCTGCTTTTTAAGGGAGCCTAGGTCAGAACTGCCATTTCAGACAAATGACTGTCCAATCTCTTCTTGAAAACCTCCAGTGATGGAGCATCCACAACTTCTAGGGCCAGCTGTTCCACTGGTTAATTGTTCTCACTGTTAGCACATTTCTCCTCTAATCTACATTACCTTCTTCTCAATAATGGATTTGCTACTACTACTTTGACTTTGAGGATCATAAACTGGCACTCCTTTGTTTTGACCTAGGCTTCCTGAGACCGTAAAAAGCACACGATTAGTCCCAAAAACCCTCTTTTTATTTCAACAGCTGTGAATTATTGTTCATACACAGCCTGTAATGAGGCACAGATAGTTTGTAAAGAGTCCGAAAGAAGTCTGCCACAGTCCTTCGGGATAAGGCTGATCAGCACCCACCTTTATCTCCCTTGACACACTGCCAAAGACCTAATTGGCAATTAGCTTTGCAAGGCCACACGGAGCACAGAGTCAAAACAGAGCTTCAGAATTTAAACCAACCAGAACAAACAAAGTTGCTTCCTGCAAAGGCTCACGTGCCTTTGTTCCTCCTTTATGTCTTATGCGAGGGGCCAATCATCTCCAAGTCCTATTCCTGAGTCGTCCCTTTTGTCTTAACTATTCTTGCCTTCTGGCAGCTCTGCGCATGCATGCACTGGGAACAGGCTCCCCCTGTTCCTCTGCCTCGCTGATGTCCAAGTCTGGAGGCTCCGGAGGCAGCACATCACTCCCAGATGGCCCTGGCCCCCTCTCTGCCTCTGACGCAGAGCTCTCGTCCGAACCTTCCGCAGACTCCAGGACTGGCCCATATTCCTCCCCAACCTCCTCACTGTCTGACTCCGCTGCCAGCTCCGCAGGCCGCTGGCGGACCACAACATCCTTGGACATGTGGTCTACAAGTAGAAGATTCAGCTAAAATGTGCTATTCCCTCTGCTGTTAGCCAGGAAACTTTTCACCAGAAAGGATAGCTACCTAGAACGACTATTTAATCTCCAAGTATAGTTATGGGTACTTGAAGCAAATTGCACCCTACTTTGTTCTCCCTTTGAACTTCGAAGATTAAGGACTGAACACGGGATTCTGCATTCTAGGCTGAGCCAAGACATTTCCAGAGGGCTCAAGGTTATATAAATCTTTGTAGGTCAACAGCAATCTTGTGAATTGATGCTAACTTCAGGCCAGCAAAGACCTTATAATGACAGGGAAGATTCAAAAAAAGCAGAGAGCTCCCGTTAGGAAGATTGCCACCTTAACTTCCAAAGGCTGCCCACGTTTGATCTGACCCGCCAGAAAAAAAAAACCCACCTTTTCAAAGCGAGAAAGAAGATTTATGCAAGGAAAGCCAGATGCTGGAAGCGATTCCTTTACCTGCTGGGCTTCAAGGAGGTCTGAAGTTGCTATTGAATGATAAAAATGAAAGGGAAAAAAATCCTTCCATCAGTCCTGATTAAATTTTCCCAGCCCAGAAATCGTGTCTAGGTCTAGACCCAGAAAAGCCTCAGGTCCTTCTCACGGGGGGTGGGTGAAGTTATAGCAGAGACGTTATATTTATGGCGTTTAATCCTGGCAACATTGAAATGATGATGTTGAAGGGCAGGCAGGATTAATGAGAGCTAAATCCCGTCTAGCCTTCGGAGAAAAAAAATTGCTCCCGCTGGTTTCCTAGGCATGGTGCTACCCTAGCTTCAAATCTCGAAAGGCGAAATAAATGCAGAGTAGGTTCTAAAAGACTCCTAGAACTTTCCCTTACCCAGAATGTTCTAGAATTGGGAGAACCCTAAGGTCGAATATTGCATCCTGTTTTGGTCAACACGATATAAAAAAGATGTTGAGACTCTAGGACAGGGATGGCGAACCTTTCTGGCACCGAGTGTCCAAACCAGAATGTGGGTGCATGTGCATGATTGCCAGAAACATGGAGACCAGCTGGCGGGCGCACGCATGCCTGGTTTTTTTTGGCTGTTTTTGGCTATTTTTCAGGCTGTTTTCAGGCCAGTTTTCAAGCTGTTTTGGGGGCATTTTCCAGGCTGTTTTCCAGCCAATTTCCAGGCCAAAACCAGCCTGAAAACGGCCGAAATAATGGCCTGAAAACAGCCCCAAAATGGGCTGAAAATGGCCCCAAAACAGCCTGAAAACAGCCTTGAAAATGACCAAAAAGGGCTCAGAAAATGGCTGGTTTTTCGGCCGGTTTTCAGAACGTTTTCCAGTGCTCTGACACCCATGAAGACCAGCTGCCTGGCATGCTGGAAACCAGAAAATCAGCTGGCAACGGCGCACGTGCCCACAGAGAGGTCTCTGTCTGCCACCTCTGGCACGCGTGCCACAGGTTCACCATCACGGCTCTAGGAAGAGTGCAGAGAAGGGCAACAAAGAGGATTAGAGGCTGAAGCACATGAAGAACGGTTGCAGGAACTGTGTATGTCTAGTTTAATGAAGAGAAGGACTAGGGGTGACATGATAGCAGTCTTTCAATATTAGAGGGGCTGCCACAAAGAAGAGAGAGTCAAGCATCTGAAGGCAGGACAAGAAGCAAAGGATGGAAACTAATCAAGGAGAGAACTAAAATCTAGACTTAAGGGGAAAAATTCCTGATTGTGAGAACAATTAATCAGTGGAACAGCTTGCCTCCAGAAGTTGTGGGTGCTCCATCATTGGAGGTTTTGAAGAAGATCCTGGACAACCATTTGTCTGAAAAGGTATAGGGTTTGAGGAAGGGGGTTGGACTAGAAGACCTCCAAGGTCCCTTGCAACTCCGTTTATTCTGACAAAGCCCAAGGAGGCAACTACAATGCATATGTTGTAGCCCTTTGGCAAGCCTTGGACTACAACTCCCAACTTTCCTCAGACTTGGTGAGGTGGTCAGGAGGTGAAGTTCAACAGGATCTCAGGTTGAAGCTTCAGGTGGACCATTCAGGCCAGTGCTAAATAGTCTACATGTTCTTTCTCCGACCAACTTACAATTAGCCAACATTTGGCTTGGATGAGTTATTCCACCTCCACATCCAGACTGTTGTGGCTGTTACCTGAGCCTGTGTCATCAGCAGGAGAGGACTCCGAGAGTGAAGGAGAGGAGTTGGCAAGGCCTCCCTCTCCAGGACCCTCCTCTCTGGCAATGCCTTCAGTGTCCGCCGAAGGGCAAGAGATAGGGCCGGGGCCAAGCACGTCCACGCAGCCACAGGTGGACAGTGATGAGAGTAATGAGTCTTGGCTGGATCCACGCCAGCGTCGCAGGGATAAGCGTGCACAACAGAAGAAAAGGCATGCCTGAGATTAAGCTGAGTCACTGGACCACACCCCACAGGGTATAAAAGGGAGCGTGGTGGCCAGTCAAGCCTTGTGACGAACAAAGCTGAAAGCTTCCACGCCATTCTGCATTGCCGGACTTTTGCTATAGACTTTGCTGGATTATCTTTGGACTTAAGTTACTCTGTAATTATTGAACATTTTACTTTGATGTACCAGAAGCGGAGAGAAGTTATCTCTTCCCTTCGTGAGTAATAAACCCTTGGCAGGCAGCCACTAGGTTGCTGCCAAGTTCCGTTATCATAAGGAAAAGGATTTTGTCGGCTGGTTTGGTTTTTAACTTTTGGACGTCTGTTGGTGTGTGTGCGTGTGGGACGGGGACAGAACACAGACGGAGCTAAACTCTGACCCAGATGGGAATCCATTCACACAGTATGCCCATTCACGGAGTGCCCTAGATGTGAAAACGAAGATAACTTGAGAAAATCGGCTTTGATATTTCATGGGTTAAGCAGGAAGTGTGCTGATACAATAGCAAGCTTGTTTTTGTAACGCTCCTTCTTCCGTGTTGCATTAAGGAGATGTTAAATATCTATTTTTATACCCAAACTCTCCCCTCCTCCATCTTATTAGGCTCTGTATTTTTAAAAATGTTTGCCTGGTGATTTTATAATCATATATACAATTCCTGCAGTCGGCTTACTGTAGTTATCTGTCATTTGTTGCCTTTTAGGGCTAGGTAGAAATTGTTATGATTTTAAAATGGGATGTGATTTTCATATTGATTTATAATGTTAGCCAACATGAGCTACTTGGGCCGGAATTGAGGCAAATCAAAACACAATAAAGAAAGAACATAATCGCTTGGTCGTTTATTGTTGCAGGTCCCGCAGGTAGCAAAACAGGCCCTAAAACAGCTTTTTAGAAGGCAGAAGGAGAAAACTCACCAATTGACCCCCAAAAATGTGCCTTTTTTTTTTTTTGAGTAGGCGCACCTATCACGGCCACCATCGGATGTGAGAGCTTCTAAGACGCTTGCAAAGTTCACGCATAGTCCAAAAACTCAGAGTCTGTGTTCAGTGGTGAAATCACAATGCACAATGTGGCAAAGGGAGTTTTGGGAAGGTAAGTAGAACAGCGAGGAGTGGGGGATCAGCTGTGCCACATGATTTAGCTTCTGTTCTGCCCCAGCTACGGACCCCAAAGAACCAAGCACACACAAAGTCCGTTCAAACCTTATTTTACTAAATAAATCAGTCTTTTACAACAACGGCTGTTAATTAACTGCCGCCAAGAATTCAAAGAATAAATCTGAAAGCTTATTGTGGTTGGCAGAATGCCCAGAAGCAATTTGCAGGAAGCTGATAAGATAAGCAAGACAAGACATGAAGGTGTGTGAACGAAGTTGTTCCCTGCAAATTGCTTCAGTCGGCGTTCCTCCTTAAATAGGCTAAGGGAGAGGCCAATTGTCCCCAAGCCTTACTCGAGGAGACCTCCTCCTGAGGAGCCACTCCTGCCTTTTGGCAGCTCTGTGCGCCCGTGCATTGAGAAGAGGCTCCTCCTCTTCATCCTCTTCACTATGGGAACTTCTGGAGGTTCTGAAGGCCCTGGCTGAATCCCCGCCTCTGGCACCACATCTTCTCCAGCCTCTTCATTGTCCAACTCGAGCTCCAGCTGCACAGGCTGCTGGCGCAGCACCGCACCAGCCTCCTCGCTGTTTGAATCAGCTACTAGCTGCACAGGCTGCTGACAGGCCACAACAGATTCGCTAGGAAGCAGGATTTCCTGCTTTCTAGCAAAGCTATACTGCGCAGCACAGCTGATCGTCGGAAATACAAATTCGGAGGAACCAATAGCTTTTTTTTAAACTACCGGTTTGCCCAAACCTGTAGCTTTTTTTTTTTACTACTGTTCCCAGTAGTTTTTTATCACTACCGGTTCACCCGGAGCGAACTGGTAGCATTTCACTCCTATCTGTGTTGATAATAACTTCTCAGAATAAATGGAACAACTTACCTACAGAAGTTGTGAATGCTCCAACACTGGAAATTTTTAAGAAGATGTTGGATGAACATTTGTCTGAAGTAGTGTAGTGTTTCCTGCCTGGGCAGGGGGTTGGACTAGAAGACCTCCAAGGTCCCTTCCAACTCTGTGATTTTATTTCTATTTCTAATAATTCCTCATTTATTTCTACTGCCGTTTGCATAAGGGCTGGTCAGAAACTCTTTTTCAGGTTGATTTCTCAGCTGCCTTCCTGGCCCACCCTCACTTCCCCCCACCCCCTCTCCCCAATTCAAGAAATAGCCAAGCCAAACTGACCGACTTTTAAGACCAACTTGTAGTCATCCTTCTAAGTCTGGCTTCTCCCCGGCATCTCTACAATCTCATTATCTCTAGCCATAAAAAGAGTAATGTATGGAGAGCTGTTTAAGGGCAGGAGAAATCTGCCTCTGCTCTCTTTTTCCTTGCAAGGTAATAAGCCCATCTATTTAAATTTATGTCCCTAGAAATGGAAATCGTCAAGAGCTGCTCCTGGGATTTTCCAAAGACAAAACAAGGAGTTCCAATTTCTGCCAGAATAAAGGTTGCGCGAGGAAAAGAGGGGAGGTAGCGAGTTTTGCCGAAAGGAACGTGTGGTTTTTAGAGATGGGATAATCTGGAAGCAGGATGGGTGGGCTTTCTTGCCATCTTATTCTTATTCTGCCTTTCACAAGTTTGCAAGCATTCAGGCCACGCAACGTCAGCCAGCTTTCCCATCAGCAAACGCTGAAGTGTGAGACCAGCTGGGAAAGCGAGACGGTCATAAAACAAGATGCACAATTTCAGAGATAATTTCGGGAAAGTAGAAAGTCATTGCAATTGCCAAAACCAAAAATTGGTGTTCCCAATTGCAATGGACGGCTGTGAAAGTTGGACCATAAGGAAGGCTGAGTGCCAAAGAATGGAGGCCTTTGAACTCTGGTGCTGGAGAAGACTCCCACGAGTCCCTTGGACTGCAAGGCCATCCAACCGGTCGGTCCTAGAGGAGATCAACCCCGACTGCTCTCTAGAAGGCCAGATCCTGAAGAGGAAACTCAAACCCTTTGGCCACCTAAGGAGAAGGAAGGACTCCCTGGAGAAGAGCCCAATGCTGGGAATGATGGAGAGCAAAAGAAGGGGACGGCAGAGAACGAGGTGGCTGGATGGAGTCATGGAAGCTGTAGGCATGAGCTTCAATGGACTCCGGAGGATGGTAGAGGACAAGAAGGCCTGGAGGAACATTGTCCATGGGGTCACAATGGGCCAGACACAACTTCACAACTAACAACAACAGCAGTAATAACAACAACAACAGAAAGTCATTGCTGCATTGGGAACCCTGAACATCTTAGCCGGCTGGGGAATTCTGGGAGTTGAAGTCCACCTGTCTTAAAATCACCAACGTTGAGAAACACTGGTCTAAGACTAAAAAAAAAAAACGAAGAAAAGATGGGGGCAGCAGCTGTGAAGAATACGAATAACAGTGTTGGAAGGGACCTTGGAGGTCTTCTAGTCCAACCCTGAATCTCAGTGACTCAGATTCAACTGAGCTTTGGAAACTTAGCTTTGGAGCCTCCAACTCTCAGTCCAAGCTACCTTGCTTTGAAGGTTTTAGAGGAAACGCGGGGTTTAAATCTGGAAAATAAGTGTTCCACAGGACAGGAGCAACCTATCTTATTGACACATATCACAAATTCTAGGACAGCTGTCAGTATTTATGCCCTGGCCTGACCTGTGCCCATATACTCCTTTAAATAATGGCTAGGTAAAGGTAAAGGTTCCCCTCCCACATATGTGCTAGTCGTTCCTGACTCTAGGGGACGGTGCTCATCTCTGTTTCTAAGCCAAAGAGCCAGCGCTGTCCGAAGACGTCTCCATGGTCATGTGGCCAGCATGATTCAACGCCAAAGGCGCAGGGAATGCTATTCCCTTCCCACCAAAGGTGGTGCCTATTTTTCTACTTGCATTTCTTTTTACCTGCTTTCAAACTGCTAGGTTGGCAGAAGCTGGGACAAGTCACGGGAGCTCACCCCGTTACGTGGCACTAGGGATTCGAACTGCTGAACTGTCGACTCTTTCGATCGACAAGCTCAGCGTCTTAGCTCCTGAGCCGCCGCATCCCTATAAGAAATGGCTACCTAACCACTATTAAATTTCTACATGCCCCTGATGTAGAATTACCCTTATAAAGAGTTAATGCAGGACCCACAATGCCCTTGAGTTCAACAGCCACTGCTGAACGCACCCAAAAAAGCAATATATCCAGCCACACGATTTAAAATACGGTCCTTCCTCACCCAAAAAAAAAGGGGGGGATTTGCCCAAAACGTTAAGTCCTCAAGAGAGTTTTATTGGCTCCAAGCACGATGCGGGTGGTGGCTTTCTGCCACAAAATCTGATTAATTTTTGGTCTGGTGGTCTGAAAACAATATGGCAAATAAAAGACACTAGGCAGTCCAAACACCCCCAGAGCTGGTAAAAATCCTGCCATGGAGGCCTCCGCCCCCTCCCCACCAGCTATTCGTTGTAATGCTTGCGCCATTTGGCCGCGGATCGGATCATGGCGGCCGCCACGCCCATCATGCCAATTGTTCCCACAGCAATGGCTTCAGTGACCTGCAAGGAAAGATAGAGAAGGGATGAAAAGCGCATCGCGCACGGCTGCACCCATTTTACAGACGGTGGCTGTGGGAAGACTGAGGTGTGCCTAAAGGGCTACGTGCTGGAAACAAAAAACCCGGACCAATCAGGAATTATCTGTGTTCTTTTCACCGCAGAAGTACTAAAGAATAATGCCCCCTCCCTCTGGAACATCATCCTTCTGGGAATTAGGGTAGGGTAGGACAAGAAGCAATGGGTGGAAACTAACCAAGGAGAGAAGCAACTTAGAACTAAGGAGAAATTTCCTGACAGTGAGAACAATTAATCAGTGGAACAACTTGCCTCCAGAAGTTGTGAATGCTCCAACACTGGGAGTTTTTAATAAGAGGTTGGATAACTATTTGTCTGAAGTGGTGTAGGGTTTCCTGCCTAAGCAGGGGGTTGGACTAGAAGATCTCCAAGGTCCCTTCCAACTCTGTTTATTCTTATATTCTAGTCTAGTCTAGTCTATTTTCTATTCTATTCTATTCTATTCTATTCTATTCTATTCTATTCTATTCTATTCTACTCTACTCTACTCTACTCTACTCTACTCTACTCTACTCTACTCCACTCCACTCCACTCCACTCCACTCCACTCCACTCCACTCCACTCCACTCCACTTCACTCCACTCTTCTCTCCTCTCCTCTCCTCTCCTCTCCTCTACTCTACTCTACTCCTCTACTCTACTCTACTCTACTCTATTCTATTCTATTCTATTCTACTCTACTCTACTCTACTCTACTCTACTCTACTCTAGTCTATTCCTCTACTCTACTCTACTCTACTCTACCCTACTCTACTCTAGTCTAGTCTACTACTCTACTCTACTCTACTCTACTCTACTCTACTCTACTCTACTCTACTCTACTCTACTCTTCTACTCTACTTTACTCTACTCTACTCTACTCTATTCTATTCTATTTTATTCTATTTAGACTGGCCCCCACTCAGGCCTTGAATACCTGGTTCTGCCAGTGGGCCTGGGGTATCCAGAGCAGGATTGAGCCCATTAAATGGCTGGAATGAATATCTATTGGGTGGGTGGGTTGTTTTATTATTTTTATTATTTATTATTTTTATTCCTTTTATATTGTGCTTTTATGTCCTGTAAGCCACCTTGAGTCGCCATGCGTGAGTAGCCGGCAATATAACATTTCTAAACAAACAAATTCCCTTAACGACTGCATGGTTTAACTCAAACAGGCAGGGATTCGCTTAACAACCAGGCCGAAAGAGGTGATAAAAATCAGGCTCTACTCGTTTTAACAACATTCCTCACTTAGCAACAGAAATTCTGGTCCCCGTTGAGGCTGTAAAATCAGAATAAATAGAATAACAGAGTTGGAAGGGACCTTGGAGGTCTTCTAGTCCAACCCCCTGCTTGAGGACGACCTATACACGTTTGCTCCTCGTACCTGATCACTCATCGCGATGCCATATCGCAACTCCATGACAAAGTGTTCGCAGTTGTGACTGGTCAGGTTGTAGGGCATCTCTTTGCCCACCAGCTCTTCTGCCCGCTCGAGGGTCTTAGTTAGGGGCAGAGGGGGATACGTATGGTCGTGTTTGTTGTTCACTCGGTATTGGTCATTCCGCACCACCGTTTCCAGCCAATCTTTCTTCACATACGCTCGGTCGGACAAGACCGCCAGGACGCTGGCAGCCCCGTTCGCAAGTCGGTCACCTGCCGGAAAGAAGGAAAGGGAAGAAGGTTGAATTTCCGCTACCGGTTCTCTAGAACCTGTCAGAATCTGCTGGATCCGCCTGCTACCACCAATAGCCTCCCACCGACCAGTACGCTCCCATAGAGAGGGGCTCCTCCGGGTGCCATCGGCCAAACAATGTCGACTGGCGGCCCCCAGGGGGAGGGCCTTCTCTGTGGGGGCACCTACTATCTGGAACGAGCTCCCCCCGGAGATACGGAGGATCCCGGATCTGCGTACCTTCCGTCGCGTGCTCAAGACTTTCCTATTTCATCAAGCCAGCCTGACCTAAGTCTTTCCCCTTTTAAATGGAAATTTTAAATCTGGTTTTAAATTATTGGGGTTTTAAATTTGTTCAGCCAAATTATTTAATTCGTTTTAATCTATTTTAAATTTTGTATTTATATGTTTTATTCTATGGCTGTTCACCGCCCTGAGTCCTTCGGGAGTAGGGCAGTATACAAATTCAATAAAATAAAATAAAATAAAATAAATTTCACCCCTGATTTAAAGATAATTTAATTTAATTTTTAATTAAGTCAATTTATATGCCGCCCCTCTCCGAAGACTCAGGGCGGTTCACAATACATTTTTTAAAAAATCATTATAAAAAAAAAACATTTAAAAATTAAAAACATTAAAAACTCATTCTGATATAACAAGATATATAACAAGATATAACAATATACGGAGACGTGTTGGACTGCAAGCTATCTAACTAAACCCCCTTTTTCATCTAGGGCTAATGCAGTGTGAAGTAACCAGGCTGAGCTGCAAACAAGGCCAGGCAAAATTATACGGGGAAGTGAATTAAACGTGAAGGAGAAAACGGTCCTTCGGCTGCCGCACAGCGCACACTTTAATTCGGTTAGTGGATTAACCCATTTTTCCGTGCTTTCACAATACATTGAAATGGAAACTAAGGAGCACTGGCACCGAGCCATCTCCCCTTGGTGAGAAAGCAGTCACCGGGTCTCTAACTAACCTAGTTAAAGCCTGTGGGGGGGCAAACTCCACCCCCTGAGAGCTCAGCACCCCGTGTGTCCGTGCCATGGGTGCCCCACTGAGATAATGATGGTTATTTATTATCTGATCTGCCGGTGGAGTCCCCAACACCCTCATGCTGGGCCTGGTTTGGTTTCCATGGAAACTCACATTCGGGGGCTAAATGGACAACTTTGCCCTCTCCGACGTAGATACCCCAGTGTTGATAGCAAGAACGGAAAATCTCAATCAGGTCTCCCGGTTTAATTTCTTCCTGTAGGAGGGGAAAGAAACAACAGTAACAGAGTCGGAAGGGAGCTTGGAGGTCATCTAGTCCAACTCCCCTGCTCATGCAGGAGGCCTGTACTAGGGATTCGAACCGCCGGACTGCCGACTTTTCTGATCGACAAGCTCAGTGTCTATATACCGTCCTGGTCAAATGGTTGCCCCACTCTATTTTTGAAAACCTCCAGCGATGGACCACCCACAAACTATTCCATTGTTTAATTTTTCTCACTGTCCGGAAATTTATCCTTACTTCTAGGGTGGGGTCTCTCTAAACTAAGATCATGGCATCCGGCCCTCTCAATTCCTGGCAAATTGATGGGGAAGAAATGGAGGTAGCGACAGATTTTATCTTCCTGGGCTCCAAGATCCCCAAGGTGGGGACTGCAGCCAAGAAATCAAAAGAGGCTTGCTCCTGGGGAGGAAAGCCATGGCAAATCTAGACAGCATCCTAAAACGCAGAGACATCACTGCCAACAAAAGTGAGTCTAATCAAGGCGATGGTTTTCCCAGTTGCAACGGATGGCTGTGAAAGTTGGACCATAAGGAAGGCTGAGAAGGCCAAAGAATGGAGGCCTTTGAACTCTGGTGCTGGAGAAGACACCTGCGAGTCCCTTGGACTGCAAGGCCATCCAACCGGTCGGTCCTAGAGGAGATCAACCCTCACTGCTCTTTAGAAGGCCAGATCCTGAAGAGGAAACTCAAATCCTTTGGCCACCTAAGGGGAAGGAAGGACTCCCTGGAGAAGAGCCGAATGCTGGGAATGATGGAGGGCAAAAGAAGAAGGGGATGGCAGAGAAGGAGGTGGCTGGATGGAGTCACGGAAGCAGCCGGCGTGAGCTTCAATGGACTCCAGAGGATGGTAGAGGACAGGAAGGCCTGGAGGAATGTTGTCCATGGGGTCGCGATGGGTCAGACACGACTTCGCAACTAACAACAACAACTCTCTTTCATAACCTTCCACCTGTTACTTCTCTTCCTGCCCTCTGGTGCTGTGGAGAATAGGTTGATCCCTTCTTCTCTGTGGCAGCGCCTCAAGCTATCATGTCCTCCCTCATCCTTCTCTTCCATAGGCTAAACCTAGCTAGCTAGCTCCCTCAACCAAAACGTACCAGACACATCAAAAAATGGTGGCCTTTGGACCATCTCCTAACCTCAAAAAATGAGATCAAGGTCAACCTTGAAAGGGTGATGTGTGTTTGGCTGGTCCATCTCTGGTCTAGGATCTGTTTACAAAGCTTTATTCCATCTTGAATAAATAAATAAATATCTTTTTATTCAAGGCAACCTACATTATCCATGTGTGTCCCAGGATAGCTTTACTAGCAAGTTACACTGCACCTATTTTTTTTTAATAAGTTTTTTATTTTTCAATTCTCAAAATATAAACATTCCATCTGTCCTTAAGCAGTGTGTCGCCTGGGTACAGCTATCTCTGTGCAACATCCTTCAACATTTGCAACATCCTTCACATTAATATTGCTTCTCTAAATTTAAGATTATAATAAACAATTAAACATTATAAAGCTCTTCATTTTCTTCTTAACGTATCTTCTAATGGTAGTACAATAATAAGATTAAACCTATAGTTATTCTCGTCATACGAACACTAACAATTGTCATCTTATTTATATCTCTATCGTAATATATTTTCTATTTTTCTTTGATCATCTTCATTTCCAGTTTCCTTTTTTATTCTCTAACCATTGATAAAATACCTCCCATGTCATATAATATTCAGTTTGTTCTCTCTCCTTAATTGCTAGTGTTAATCTGTTCATTTCTGCGCATTCTACTGTTTTCCTAATCACCTTCTCATCAATAGGAATCTCTTCACTTTTCCAATGCAGTTGATGCATGAATAATTAAATATGTGTTCTCTTTATTATAAGTTTCAGGTACACTGCACCCATTTTGACGGGGTTTACTCAGCAGTAAGTACAAAAACACACAAAACGCTTGCGGACGTATCTCTTGAAAGTACTGTTGAAAATCCTAGCTTGCGGAGTCAAGCCTTGACTCCCTTGGGTGTGGCCCAGACAGTCTCCCATGATTTTATTTTTATTTTATTTATTCCATTTCTATAGCTACCTATTCAATCAATTGACTCTGGGCTAAACCACATAAAAAGCATCCAGAAAGAAAATACATACACAACAGCCAAGTATTGAAATTTTGATGGGGAACAATATTAAATACATCTCCTGATGCTCCATCGGGGGAAATGACAAAGAAGGGAGACATGATATTGGGACTCAGGCACATCAAAGGAAGTCATAGGGAAGGTGGTAAGCAATCTTCTAAGTAATTTGGATTAGAGATAACGATCAGAAATTGCAAATAGAATGGGATGGGATGGGATGGGATGGGATGGGATGGGATGGGATGGGATGGGATGGGATGGGATGAGATGAGATGGGATGGGATGGGATGGGATGGGATGGGATGGGATGGGATGGGATGGGATAGGAATAGGGAATTAGAATAGAAATAGAGGAATAGAATAGAATAGAATAGAATAGAATAGAATAGAATAGAATAGAATAGAATAGAATAGAATAGAATAGAATAGAATAGAATAACAGAGTTGGAAGGGACCTTGGAGGTCTTCTAGTCCAACCCCCTGCTTAGGCAGGAAACCCTACACCACTTCAGACAAATGGTTATCCAGCATCTTCTTAAAAACTTCCAGTGTTGCAGCATTCACAACTTCTGGAGGCAAGTTGTTCCACTGGTTGATTGTTCTGACTGTCAGGAAATTCCTCCTTAGTTCTAAATTGCTTCTCTCCTTATTTAGTTTCCACCCATTGCTTCTTGTCCTGCCTTCGGATACTTTGGAAAGATAGCTTGACTCCCTCTTCCCTCTCCCCCTGAGATATTGGAAGACTGCTATCATGTCTCCCCTTAGTCCTTCTTTTCATTAAACTAGAATTAGAAATACATAGATTTTGTTTCAATGGAAGAGGACTATTGATTTCCTGATGGAACGCTCCATATTTATAGAGGTAGTGAGTCCTGCAACCCTTAGAATCTTCCAAAAAGAGGCTGGACAACCAACCTTCATTGGGTGATTGACTTGGTCTTCCTTCAGAAGATGGAAATGTGGCCAGCGGTCGATTCCAATTCCATCATTCTTTGACTCTATTCCTGGAGAACGACCTATTTTGGAAGCACGGACCATGTCATGGCCATGCAAAGCTAACTTTGGTCTTCAGTCTGGCTCTGGCTCTCTACCTTCAACCGCAGATTCTGCAGCACCAACATGCCCAGAAGAGCAAGTCTAATGTCTCCTAACCCCAAGACACCGACTCAGACGCTGATGGCTCCGAGAAGATGGGTAACATCTCCAGTAAATTGTTTTCTGGGCAAGATAATGAAATAGATGGTCCAAGAGAGGGCATGGCTCATTGGCTGGCGGGGATCCTGAGCGCAATCATTCCACGTTACCCCATTTTGTTGCAGTTCCCACTGTGTTGTATTGACTTATCCAACCATCTCTCAATGGGGAAGCAAGCAAACCTCTTTCTGCAGATATCACCGCGCGGCAAACCCTGTTATCTGCCTTTAAAATCAAATCAAAGGCTTTTAAAAGGAGCATTCACAAATGCTTATAGCCCTGGGGATGTGAGAGAGACAAGGTCCCCTTGAAAAGGACTCTTAATTTAGTCAAGGCAGGTTTGTTTCAGCACCAGAGATCTGGAAACTGTCAAATAACAAGTGGTGGTGGTGTTTTTGGGAGGGGGGGGGGGAGTTGTGGCCTATCGGCCACCAGCTCCTCCAGCAGCCGAATCAAAGGAGGAGGAGGAAGAGGCGTGGGAGTCAGGGTTAGCATCGAGGCAATGGGGGCAAGGGGGAAGAGGGAGTGGAGCTGGCAAAGAGAGAGAGTGTGTTGTGGTCCGCCAGCAGCCTGCGGAGCTAGCAGCGGAGTCGGACAGTGAGGAGGCTGGGGAGGACCATGGGCCAGTCCTGGAGTCTGGGGAAGGCCCGGACGAGGGCTCTGCATTGGGGGCCAGGGCCATCTGGGAGTGATGTGCAGACTCCGGAGCCTCCAGAGGCAGATAGCAGAGAGGCAGAGGAACAGGAGGAGCCTGTTCCTAGTGCACGCATGCACAGAGCTGCCAGAAGGCAAGAGCAGCTAAAGCAAAAGGGACAACTCTTAAAAGGCTTAAAAGAGCAGCAAAGGCTCTTGGGCTCTTTGTAGGAAAGCAGCATTGCTAAATCTGTTTTCTAGTCAGCGTCTCTTGTTTATGAACTTCATGGGGCTTTGCCAAGAAAGGCCTTTGGCAGGGTGCCAAAGAAGATAAAGGTTTGTGATAAGCCCAAAGGACTTTTTCTAAAGGATTTGTTTTGGAATTAATTTGGACTAAGCTGGGAATGAAGTAATTCTCAGCTGTTATAATAAAATAGTTTTGTTTGAGACGAATTGTGTCCTGTAATGACTAAGTGAGCCTAGGTCACAACAGAGAGGCAGAGGTGTAGCCTGGGCTGTCCGTCAGCCCTCAGATGGAGAGTCAACAGCCCACAGGTCTGGAGGTGGCTGATGAGGAAGAGGAGGAACAGCTGGGTCCTGTGCCTGATGCGTGGATGTGCAGAGGTAGAGGAGAGGAGTGCAGTGGAAATCTATGGGCCGGTCCTTGGGATGGAAGAGCCACTGCTGCTAGTGAAGCCCCACTCTAGCTCTGGGGATAAAAGGCAGGGGGCGGAGATGAATAAATGTGGCAGAATACAGAATAACGTCAAAAACAGGTTACTTCCTGGTTAAAACCAGGAAGTAACGATATCCAGGCGGGTGGGTGGAGCCTCGCACTACCGCCGCTACCAGTTCACCAAACCATGCGCAGCCGCCGCTACCAGTTTGCCGAACTATGCGCTGCCACCTGTACCGTGAGCTGGACAGAACCGGCAGGATTTCACCACTGGGAAGCCGGATTTGCTTAACAACCATGTTACTAACTGTACAACTGGAGCGATTCACTTAACAACGGTGGCAAGAAAGGTCGTAAAATGGAGCAAAAAAGATAGTTTAGGCAAATGGACATGTGAGGCTGAGTTGTGATTATAAGTTGAGGACTATCTGTATTCTTTATTCTTAGAGCCGCTCGGCTGCCTTGAAAGCTCTCCCTGAGTTGTAAAGGAGAATAAAACATTTTTTAAAAAAATATTTAATACTAAATAGCAATGTTCTGGCCCATTTGGGGCCTTCTGCGGCTCAACTTCTGGCTGCAAATCAAATTCTGGATTTGCTTGCCAGATTACCACCGCCTGAAACTCAAGTGGACGGCATATTTCAAGAAGAAGAAAGGGGGGGGGGGAACAATTGTTAGCAATCCGAACAATCTGGTGTGATTTTTTTTTTTTTTGGAGTAAGCACAGATGAAATACAGGTAGTCCTCGATTTACAACAGCTCATTTAGTGGCCGTTCAAAGTTACAACGGCGCTGAAAAAAGCGACTTAGGACCAGTAGTGGGTTTC